>NW_022990251.1:0-119246 GCF_902827175.1 Gymnodraco acuticeps | reverse complement strand
ATCTCTATATCTAGCTCTCTCTCTCTCTCTCTCTCTCTCTATCTCCCTCCCTCTCTCTCTCTCTCTCTCTCCCCTCCCTCCCTCCCTCCTCTCTCTCTCTGTCCACCAGGCGTACCCCTCACTGAAGCCCCTGGCAGCGTGGACCCGGGATCTTTGCCAGCGAGTCAATCAGTTTGCACAGTGGGCACTGACGGCCCAGCCCCCCACCCTGTTCTGGCTCTCCGCCTTCACCTTTCCCAACGGTTTCCTCACCGCTGTGCTGCAGTCCTCTGCTCGACAGCACAACGTGAGAGTTCACACACCCGCATCCACATAGGCAGGAAGACAGTCTCACTACATTAGGAAATATGTGAACGACATATGTGTACAGAAGCTTAAACTGTGAAACAATTATCAAAACTACAAGATGTTAAATATAGTTTAAGTTCTGTTTAATGTTCCTAGCACACATAATACACAGAAAAAAAGCCTGGGAAACACATTGCACTCTCCCCCTGTGCTGCTTTGGCATAAAGCACCTGCTGAGTTCCCCTTTCTCTCGCTCTGTTGAGTCCATACATTCATCTCAGCCTCTCAGCATCTCACAGCCAACAACCACTGCACTTAACTGCACATTAGCTGCCTCAAGCAATATATATTTAACATGCATGCATTAACACTTACTGTTTAGTACTATTTAAATATGTCTCTGCTTGCAATGAATGGAAATGTCCTTCTTGCCTTGTTAATAAACTCTTGTCCCTCTGGTGTTTCAGATATCAGTGGACACGCTGTCTTGGGAGTTCACCGTGTCCACTGTGGACAACAGCAACCTCCTCTACCCGCCCAAGGTGACTCCCTCCACACACACTTCTATTTCCATAAAGATTTCCATACACTTACCATCAGACCACTTTTGTTCAGAGTCATTAGCTTTCATCTGTCATCGGCACTTTTCATCACATTTTTCATTTCCACTCAAACATTGACTCTTTTTTCCTGAAAAGCGCATTATCATTCAAAGCTTATCCTCAAACCTGCTCTTCCATTTGGATTCTCTTACAAAGCACTTTGACTCTGTGAGACGATGTTTAATTGGTCTTGTTGCTCCCCCCTCAGAATGTCTGTCATTGTAGCTCTTTTTTTCTCACTCACTTCATCTTGTTTCATTCTTCCTGCTTCCTTCTTGCTTCTTTTAAGCTCTCTGACTCTTGACTTATGTCAGAGCTTATCTTTCCTTGTTTGTTCTTCTCTTCCCCTCCTTCTTCTTGTGTCCTGTCTCTCTTCCCCCTCCTTCCCTCCATCTTTCTCTTTGGCAGTTCTCTTACTTCACTCTCCCTCTCATGACCTACTGCTTCCCACTCTGTGTTTTTCACCAATCTCATTTTGTTCTCTTCCCTTTCCTCCCTGCTCTTCCCTCTCTCCTCTTTCCTTCCTCTCCCCTGCAGCCTTTATCTTTCCTTTGTTTTCACCCCTCCCACTTTACATTAACTAATTGGCATGACTGTGTGTCATAAACATTGTTTACGAAATGTGACCTCCAACCAAGTGTTAATATCTCACCTTATACTTCATGATTCCCCCCTCCCTTTTCTCCCTTGTTTCCCTACTCACTCCCTGCCTCCCCCTACAGGATGGAGTATTTGTCCGAGGTTTGTTCTTGGAGGGGGCTGGTTGGGACAAGAGGAACTCCTGTCTGGTGGAGGCTGAGCCCATGCAGATGGTCTGCCCCATCCCAACCATCCACTTCAAGCCTGTGGAGAACCGCAAGAAGGCGGCCAAGGGTGAGTAGTTTGGGACTTTTGGGGGGTATTTCTGCACTATTCATCATCAGTTCTGATTTTCTCCATCTCTTTGTATATAGTCCGTGATGTCATGCACTGTGGTCTCAACTCTGTCTGTTTCTCTTGTGTGTGCAGGTGTGTACCTGTGTCCGTGTTACTACTTCCCGGTGCGTTCGGGGGGATCAGGCCGGCCTTCTTTTGTGGTCGGTATAGAACTCAAATCTGGAGCTGTGACCCCGGACCATTGGATCAAGAGAGGGACTGCTCTACTCTTGAGCCTGGACAACTAAATGCTTTAACACACACACACACACACACACACACACACACACACACACACACACACACTCTCTCTCTCTCTCTCTCTCTCTCTCTCTCTCTCTCTCTCTCACACACACACAACCACTGACTATTTTTTACTGAGGAATATTATTTATTGTTAGAGCTGTTTGTTACTGGATTGAAATGGACTCAAGGCTTCAATACACTGCAAAATGTATTTTAAATTAAAACACTGTGTTACTTCTCAAATGTTTTGCATTCTATGAAACAGGTCACCACACCTGGCCTCTGACAATGAGTCATTCTTTGATACTTTGAAGTTGGTCTGACTCAATTCTGGTAAGGCTTCTTTGTATCTTCATTTCCTTTTTAGTCTCGTCTGTCAGCCTCTTTACAGACCGGCATCAGTCTTTCCACACTGACCCCCTTTTTACCCTGCTCAAACCTCAACAAACGACACACACACACACACACACACACACACACACACACACACACACATACACAGGGAATAGTCTCCTTCTGGTAAGTGTTTCACTGGAAACTTGCTTATTGCAACATCTGGATCAAGTGTCTGTCTGGTCATCTAACTGTCTGCTGTTCTCATTGAATTCTCTAGTAATCTGATTAGCTGTTGTGGAATGTGTGATGATAGTCCTGGGCTGTAGATAATATGTTCAAAATATGAGTTGAATTACATCATTGGAAATAAGTGCTTCTGTTTGGAAATACACTGAATTCCCAATGTTTTCATGAAGCCCATAATATACTGTATCCTGTTCTGGCTAACTCACCAGACAGACCTGGAAACACAAATCAGTTGGAATCTTTTATGAACAAAAGTATTTTAATGGTACATTCATAAATCAAAAAAGAATGTCCTTTTGTGAATATTAGATTTGTCACGCAGTTAATCAAGGTGAGGTCAAGAATGTTTTTATGCTAACATGCCTCCCCCCAACCTGAAAACAAGACAGAGGGAAGGAGAGACTGGAGGAGAAATGAACCTTTTCAAACAAATGAATTCTAATGAAGCCTCCCACAAGACGTTTGGAGTCGCTCAGCGTTGTGAGAGAGAAGGCCCGGACTTCCCCACTGGAAAAGGACTCAGCCCAAACTCCTGAAAGGGAGGGGGAGAAAAACAAGAGAAGGACCCTGGAGAAAGTGAGCCGGGGGGAAGAATGGTCCCGTAATGAGAGAGGGGAACCAGAGAGGAGGGGGGGCTCAAGGTTGTATTCAGACGTAAGGATTGTCCCCATGAAAGACCAAACACGAACTTCCTCTGGGTTTAAGAGCTTCTTTATCAGACCCAAGTCTCTGTGTGTACACTGGTGGTCTCTCGTTGGGTGGGAACCGGAGGGGGGGCTCATAGCAACATGTTGAATAAAAATGTCAATTGGCTAATTCTCAAGCATGCTGGTTACAAAGATATCAGACTTCGGAGGTGTGTTTTATGGATGAAAGCTGATTAAAGCAGCTGAAATTAACTTGAATGTAAATATGATGTGGAAACAACCTAGATATATATTTGGTATGCGCTGGTTATTAACCTTCCTGTCTGACAATTGAATTGGATTAGAGGAATACACTATCCAAAGTTTTCAAAGTTAAACATTGTGCATTGTTTTTCCTTTTTCTAACATCTCTGTGTTCAGATGATGTGTTATTTTGGAGCAAATCTTTTTGTTTCCTGTAATGTTTTTCTTAAAGGCATTGGAAGTCAACTTCTTCCATCTGCTTATCCACTCAGAAACTGTAAAACAGCAGCTTCTAAAATGTTGGAAAAGTGTAGACATTTATTGAATATCTTTGATGAGGGAATCCAACATTTCCCATGTAATAAGAACCCTGGAAAACGGTTCTCTAGACATGTTTGAACTTGTTCTGTCACATTAGAGAAAACGCATGGGAAATGTCTAATCAGATTACAGTGAGTGCTTTTGAATGCATTACCAGTCAAATTAAATCAATCTGCAGTTTATTGGGGACCCCTTTATAACGCATCAGGCACCCTGAGGAGCCATCTGTGTGGGAGCTAAATGGCATAGGCTTTAATTTGATTTCCCAACATGCTCTTGGCCTAGTTTTCGTTTTCTTGGGAATTGACCGGAACCTGACAAGATTACCAGACATCTCCAAAGAAAAACTTTTGATTCCCCAAGTGGCTCTTGGCCCCTTTACCTCCAACAGGGAGTTTGACTCTTGAACTAAACACTTACAAAGGGACACACTGGGGTCTTGTTGTTCTCCATTGAATTGTTGTTAATAATGGAATTTGGGCGAGTTGTACAGTGTGTTTGCCAGTGACTATGGAGGCGGGGCAGGCAATGTCCAAGACTCTTCCACCGAAAAGAAACCTGCATGAGGGAAGAGAGAGAAAAAGAGAGGAGGGAGGAGGAGGAAGGGAAAGAGCCTCTCAACGGGGACAGAAGGGAAAGAGTCTCCGTTTCAGAGGAATATAAACTGCGCAATTTCTTTCAGGACTGCCTGCCCTAATCGCCGTGGACCATTCCTGTCTCGAAAACGGATATCAGTTGTGTTTTTGGATGATTAGGGATCCGTGCCCATTGCTGCTTTGGAGGTTACAGGAGCTGGCGATTTATTCTTTACCAGATGGTCTTCAGAGGAGGAAACGAGCTGTGCAATCTTTCAGAAAGGCGATATGACTGTGCAGAGATGCAAGATCAGTGATGAGTCCATCAGTCATGCCTTGCCCATGGGCGAACACTTGAACATTTCCTCAGCCGGGGCTGTGATCTATTTGCGTGTACAGTGCTCCCCGTGTCGACGTTTGCACCTACACGCGTTATGGATGCTGAATGGGGATTTAATGTTTTTTGGGAGAGGGCTTTTTAGGGGGCTGCGTCATCCGTGCCTGGGAAAGGAGATGGATATTTTCAGATTTTCCATTATTACACTACAGTCAGCACGGTACCTCCCCAGCAGATTTTGGATTACACATACAAGGTAAGCATAACGCATATTGTTATCCGGCGTATGCTGGCATGTGAGGCTGCAGAGAATGTGTTATCTAATTGCAACGAATAATACTCCATTGAAAACAACCTGAACTATCCTCCTCCTGTAATATGACTTAAACGATGCGATCAACATAACAACACAAATACAGTTTGCATTACTGTAGGAGACACTTAAGTTATAGGCCATTATCTGGTAAACTAAGAGCAGTAACAGCAGTCATGAAAACAGAAGGCCAAAATACTGTGATTTTTAAGAGGATGGTTTGATGGCAGACTATTACATAATTCCAAAAACTGTGTGATTTGTATACTCTAACTTTGCACGAACAGGCGGTAAGTTTCCTTTCTGTGTTGCAGACAGCTGTTTAGTCTGCTTTCCCAAATGTTATATATATAACTGTATGTATGGTGATGTCACGTTTTTACGGTAAAGAGGGAATAGTTTACGGGAACAAGGTAGGTCTGGAGTTGGTGATGTCGCAATCGCCTTGCGTTGATGACGGTTACACATTTCTAAATGCACAAAAAGGCAATGGATCGTGTCCGTGGGTGTGATATACAGCGCGTGGCCTGATAACGTGCTGGTTGGAGGAGGAATAGAACAGCGGCTTATTCAATGAAATGCACTATCGCGTGCGTTGCAAGAAGGGTCGTGTCGCATTTTCTTTCTGAAATGTCATGTGGCGAAGTTGTGGCGGGTTCTCTTCTATTTCCAGGAAGAGTGTTTGAATTTTCTTCCCTAGAATTTGTATTTGTCCCCACCCCTCTTTTTTTTTGGCTGTTCCTGTAGCACCTCCGACATTTTGCCACTGGATGGCGACCCAGGACTGTTAAATTGGTTAGACAAGTCATGAGCTTGCTCCAAGAATGTCCAGTCCTGTCTTTAGATAATATAATACAATTAGTCAGTAAAGACACCATATAAAAACGTTACTAAATCACATTAGGCTATAAAGTAGTGAGCGTCTTTGACTATCCACGGAGCAACACCATGTCACACCAGCAACACCATTTCCTGACTCTACATTCAAAAAGTGAATTATTAAAGTATAATTCAATGTCAAAATAAATGCAATGTTTTGACGGTGTTGTTGATGTCCCACAATGCATTGCAACTCGAGGAGCTACTCGCAGCTGCAACAAATTCAACTAATTGCAGTAGCGGGCCAGCTCCGGTAGGACAAAACAAGAGTGATATGTTGTGGGGTAAATGCTTTATTATTACTGTATTGTACCGTAGCTTTCTACATTAAATGCAACACAACTATGTAGTTAACATTTTAATGTACTGAACAATGCCTCTGCCCAGGTAGCATACGGTGTATGTCTGCTCTAAACATCCCACTGCAACACTTACTAGCGAGCTTACCGGTTAAAATCACTTAAAGGCATGTTTGAAAGTCTGGGGCCCACAAGTTCCAATCTAAGCAAATATTGGACAGTTGTATTTTACTTTAAATATGAAAACGAGAACGTGGACTCTTAAACTTTCTTTTGGCACTAATTGTACTACTCCATTTAAAACAGTAGTCCACTACATACTAGGCGTTATCATAAACTGACTGTTTCTTAAAATCTCTTATCCAAAGTAACAGTGACATTTTCCTTTACAAAATAGTCTTCTGTCATTCCACTCTATGTATTGCAGTGAACACAGTCAATTATGTTGATAACAGCCCTTTCCTTCCTCAGTGCTTCTCTTTTTAGCTATATAAAATAAATGATAAAAAAGCATTGACTAAGCATCACGTGACTGGTTTGCTGGCATGCTGTGAATCTGTTTTGTTTGTTTGTGTTTTGCACATTTCATGTACAATTAGTATATTGTCGAATACATGCCCACTTACAGCATATTCTTTTCCCTATCTATACCTCAGTTGTTAAATGTCTTCAAATACCTTGTGATTCCTGCATGCTGCTTTATATATTTCCTCCTGTATGATGGATATTTATTTGAGGAGGGAACTCAACAAGTTGTTAAAGCTTTTAAGAAGATGAACAGCCTCTGCGTGGTTCATGATAGGAATAATAACATGCCAACAACACTGAAGAAATGTCTCCAGTAGTTATTTTATTTTCTACCACTACATGAACAGTCAGCATTAGTCTACAAAGTGGCAAAGTTGTTAGCTGTACACATTGTTGCAGAAAAGTGCAAGAGTGTGTATTCACCCCTAGATGGCGACACATGCGCAGTCCATCACTGCTCTGTGTGTGACCTTTGTAAACAGCTGCCAATTTTCTCACGGTGCAGGAATGGAAATCAGACTGTGGTCTTTGAATAGATGTTGTTGTTCAATTACATAAAACGAATCCAGTGCATTTGGGGAACAAGCTTTAATGACTAAAATGCCCATGTAGGTGTTAGTGTCTGAATACTTTTCCGCATCAATAAGCGGCTTGATTACAGCTCATATGTTCTGTTTTGTATCTCTTAAAGGATAATATATATATTTCTCATTCACAGAGAAAGAGTCAGGACCATGGCCAACCATTGTTGTGCTATGTTTGAAGAACCACCAGCACCCGACTGAAGCCATGAGTGAAACATCTGAACTACTGTAGGCAAGACGTTTAATGGCATCCTGTGAAGATGGACTGCACAGCTGAGGAATGGCAAACGGTAGACATTCCGCATCAATGGTAAGATGGACATTTTAGTTAGGTTTCCTCATATGAACTATCTACATTATGTACACTTCCCGCCTCTACAAAACAAAAGTAAATCCTAATATCAAAGCAAACCTGTTTCATTAAATAGGTTGTAGAAGACATTCAAATACACGGGCCATTATTAAATCCATAGCATTTTAATTTGAAATACAAGTGATATTTTTAATAAAAGTGAAATATATGTTAACATATTCATTGAAATTCACTACAAAGTTTAAAGGCATCTTCCCCCTATTGCCTTACAGCTGATTACAGATCATAAATAACAGCAGACTAGTTGGACTGATCCATATCAGACTTTTAGTTGACATACTGTGTTTTTCTGCAGGAGAGCCACCTGTATTTTGCTGCAAGATTCCACCTGCCCAGGTAAGACCTTTGACCTGTTCCCCTGGCTTTAACCTGCCTGAAGTGATACATGATTTCACTGTTTAGTCCTTTTGATGCCGTCTTTCCTGTTTTGTCTGTGCAGTGGCTATGTTTGCCTGAGCTTCTTCCAGAACAATGACATGTTTGATTAGCTTGAATACATTGAAATATCCAGCAAACGAGTACAGTATGTTTGTTGGCAATCTCTGATTCTGTTTAGTTCAACATTCAGTTTGCAAATATGAATTCCTAGACATGGTAGAAGCTTATTTTCTCTAATATAACCATTTTAGCTTTCCTTACTGCCTCAGCAAAGACACGTTAGAAAGGGATTGTGTCTCATTTGCTTCTGAAAGGACCATTTCTCCCCCCCCCCCCCCCCCCCATTTGATCTGTTATACAAGTGGTTCCTGGGGTGTGTTTTGGTTATAGAAGTTAGTCATTAAACAATAAGCTAGTTACTGATGGCATCACTCGAAGGTTCCTTCTATTATCTGTTTCTGTTGGCCTGTTGCTTGCTTGCCAAAAACCGGTTTGATTCCTTATATATTGTTCTATTTTGTATGTAATGGTTGTCTACCTGCAGATCCACCTGCTGGTTTTGTATCGTCCCCTCTTAGAAAGGTGCAGATTTAATCCAACTTAAACTTGACTTTGAAATGTAAAAGGTTTAAAGAGTACCCCTGTCTTTGTCGTAGATATTAGTGTTTGTCTGTAGAGGAGTTGCCATTTTCACCACAACGACTGCATTTATTGGGACAAGCACGCACGCACGCACGCACACACACACACACACACACACAGACGTGTCAATTGAGTTGTACACATTCAACACCCTTACTTAGGCCTAGCACACCTAACCTAATACCAGCTCTGTTTCATTTTCACACACAGTCCTCAAACACTCTGACACACATCTCATACACCCCACACCTTTTTCACCCACTGTTTTGAGCTCCCTCCGAGGGACAAAGACACACACACTCTGTAATGCCAGCGTCTCCCAAGACCCCGCTGTGCCTCACACACCTGGGGTTTTCCATCACACCGCCTGCTCAGCTTTATTACACACATTTACTGCTGCCCATGAATCAGATCCATTACACACATAAATGCACACATACACACTCCCGCTTAAGACCAAGTAGACACCCTCCATTATGCTTGCAGACAAATACACACACACATATAAAGCGCAGCCTGTCTGGAACCTTTGCTGTAAGGAAATATGTTACCGAGCCGAGTAAAAGGAGGGAGCGAGGAGGTATGGATGGAAAAAGAATACCATGACCTGTGACAAACAAAGTAGTATTTCTCTTCTCACTCACTTTGATTTCAATACTCACTGTTACATTACAGTTTCACATCTTTTATCAACCTCTGCCACTTTTTGTTCATTATATGTGTAGTTATATCATGCAGGTTCATATTTACAATCAATCCATTACTTAAAAGTGACTTAAATGTCATGCTTTTCTGGTTATTACCCGTCCCCTTGTGTGTTATGAAGGTTTTTCTGCATGTAAACGGTCTGCAGAGTCACAAACCCTCAAAGTGCACCCTGTAGCGAGTACAACTCTAACACAGAGAAGACCTGTCTGTGCTGCCCCAGAACGCCTCTGTGGAGATTTCTCTTTTTCCATTGTTTACTTCTTGGGTATAGTGACGTATTTCGGGTATAGTGACATATTTCGGGTATAATGACGTATTTCGGGTATAGTGACGTCCGCGGAGCCGTTACGTTTGGATCAATCCGCGGACTTCCTCACACACACACACTCACACTCGGCGGGACGTTGCGAGGCTCGCTGCTGCGAGGAGCGGGACACTGAGCTGGCTCACTGGTGTGGGGTCGGCGAGACCCCGCGGAACCCAGCCTGAGCACACACACAAACTCCCAGCCAGGCTGCAGGTGTGTGTGTTCGGGCTGGGTTTTGCTGTGTCTCGCTGTCTCGCAGACGGCTACTGGGGGGGGGGGGTTGGGCAGGAGCTCCAACAAGCCATTTAGGACAGAGAGTGAATACACATACTATACAGAGATGCTGTATGAGAAACCAATGTGAGTTTGGAACATTGCACAATATAAATCTATTCTAGTAGACCTCAACAATGGAATTATGATCAGTAGAAATGGCCATGACATGGGACCTTTAAAAAGTTAGGAAATTGTGGATGAAAATGTAGCCACCGGTTTTCCCTTTCTCTAAAGACAGCTTTTGGCCATTTGTTGAGCAGATATATATTCCATCATCCATTACAGTAACTGTCATTTTGAATGTCTGATTGTGTTCAGATGTGTGTGAGTGTTACTGTACATTTTCTGGTAAAACTTTAGCTGTGAGCGTTGGCATCAATCAGTGTGACAGCGTCGCCAATCAGCTTGCATCTGTCTCTGAGACACACAGGCATGCACACTCACTTTATGACTTCAGTGTCTTATGTGCCTCAAGGCTAGTCCTGTATTCTGGCAGATACCGGCGTGTATCTTATACATCTTCAGGTCTGAGTCGCCTTGGTCTGTTCCCTCTCGCGTTGTTATGCTTTGAGAAGTACGACTTTAGTACCAATAGTAAATCTAAAGCCATGATGATGTCACCTCACTTGATTTGCAGAGCTTGGCAGCACCCATTACACCAGGGTTTTGATGTTGGCTTTGTAAGTGAAATAATTCCATATGGTGCACCTGGGAGCAGTTGATTTGGACAGGGTTATGGTTTAAGACGTGGTAGATGAGTGACATATGTTCAGCTGCAAACCTTTTTCAGAGCATTAGGAGTCCATAGACTACAATACGTTTACTGTCCTGCAGATGTTGGTATAGTGAGTAACACACACTTTACATGTTGAAAAGGATTTACTAAATGTTTTACATTGGATTTTCTGTTGATCTGAAGTTAATATTGACCTTTGCAGTTAATTAGTCTTTAAATATGAGTAACACTGTTCAGGTTGAATGGTTGAAAGCAGGTGACAGTTTGTGAGTATCCTTTGCAGGGCGTAGGACCGGACATTAGGATTTGGCATCTGCTTTGTCTACATCCTCCTCTTCCTCCTTCTTTTCTGTCTTCTTAATGCTCCAGTCCGCGTGCTATCCACATGTGCCACAAACCCTGTGGAGGAAGCACAGAAAAGGATTGTTGCTCACATCATTATTTAGGGTTCAGTTATAAGAATATTATTCTTATTTATCTAATCAATGTTAACTTCAATCTGTCACAGCTTTAGTTCCCTTCTTTTCTTGTGAAATCCAACTCTTGAGAATCAAGGGCACAAGCTTGAAAGAAAGAGTGTGTTTGGTTCAGAACAGATTTGAAGGAGAGAGATTCAGGAAGAGAGGTGGTGAGAGCTGAGTCAGGATGCCCGAGGGGAGGACGGCAGGAAGCAGTGGGTGAGGAGGAGGAGGACAGGAAAGAGAGGGAGGTGGAGAGACTCCTCTTCATCGTCCTCCTCCTCCTCTTTTGTCATCATCAGCAGTGTCAGGGAGGAGTGGCGTGGGGAGGAGAGGGGCGTGGGGAGGAGAGGTGGAGCTGACATCATCCACCTCCTGGAGGTCTGTGAGGGCGTATCACCACATTCTCTATTTAAGCTATTAACAGTTATGCCCTCAAAGGGCTTTTAATGCATTTGAACCACAGCTGTTGGAAATCACATTCAAGACATGCTGAGTAAAGAAGGTTTACTAAACTAATTAAGAGAAGAGAAAGTGGAAGAACAGATAGCACTCAATAAAAGAGGAATGGTGAAAAAAGGGGGCTCCTCTAACTATCTCTTACATAACTGTCCTGCCAGAGAGGGCATTGGGTTTGTGTGCGTGCTTGTTCTCTTTGTCGGCTCTGTGTGTTTGTCGAGGCCACAGAGTTTGCAAAGAGGAAGATGCCCAACATGCCTCCTCTCCTCTGCTGTGCTTGTTGTTGTTTGCCCTCAGTTACCCAACTGTCACAGGCCTCTGTTGGTATGCTGCATTTGTGTGTGTTTGTTTGTGTGTTGGCATGTCCACCAGCAAGTGTGTAACTCTGTTTTTATAGTGCAGCTATGTATATACTTAGACTTCTATTAGTATGAAGTGACTCAGTGTTGATGTGTGCACCTGTGTTTTAGGGCCCCACTGGGGTTTCAGGGGCAGTTAAGGGAGGTTAGATGGTGTTAGATTAGTGCCAGTTTGTGGTTATTTAAGCAAGTGGAGGGAATGTGGTGTGTAAATGGTAAAAACAAACCTATAGGTCGGCGGCTATGTTGCTTTTTAGTGGGATTCATCAACCGACACCTCGGAACAACCCAAGACAAACCTATAAATAGGGAAAACTGTGTAATAGAAGGAAAGAAAAGGTAAAACAGCAGGATATTATTTAGCAAACAGTCAGTTTTTAAGTCATGCAACAATTCACTATCTGACTCCTTTCCCCCTGATTGGCTCGAGCAGGCCTTTATTAGCGTGTTATTCTGACATATATGTATCAAGAAACATACATGTTGTGTTATGGTAATACAGGTGAAGATGTTGTTGCTGCTCTGAGTAAGAGATGGAACTGTGGCAAAGGATTTGAACACAATCTGCCTTATAAAAAAGAAATGTAAAGCGCTTACACAGGCTTTGGTAGATAGTGGAGGTGCATTTCCCCAACTAAATCCCTTTCTTGAACAAACCCCCCCCCCCCTTCAAAGTGGAGACAAAAAAAAAACTCTGCCGCTATAGGCTGTTTTGTGTTGTGCTCACACCCCCTGAACCCCCCCATTCCCCAGCTCTCCCCTCCTCTCTACCCCAGCTCCTGTTCTGGCTTTCTGACTCTCAGGTTTCTCCCTACCCCCCATCCCTCTCCTACACCATCGTGGCCCCCCTTTGACCCCCTGTTACCCCCCATCCACCCCATCACCCTCCCTCTCCCCAGGGCAAGCCCACAGCTCACAGCTCCTTTGTGCCTTCCTCCCCACCTCCCTCCTCCTCCACCTCTGCCTCCCCCTGCCTTTGTGTGTGAGAGGCCAGCGAAGGGAGAGAGGAGAGGGAGGCTGCCTAGGAGGAGAGAGACAGGAGCAGAGAGAGGATCCTATAGATCAGATGTGAAGCCTATTCTTTGTATTTTCTCTAACTTGACTTGAGTATTTGCAAATGAAGTGAAGCCTGTGTTCCCCTTGCTGTGGTCCGTTGTCCCTGATTCATATCTCAACAATAATATACTAGGATCAGTGATGCAACGATATTGTAAGTTTATTTGTTCGTAGTCTTTCCAGGTATGTGAAAGTTTGATTGATCTCACAATGATGTATACTGTATGAGTTAACCAGTCCTTAAAACACACAGCAACTACAGGAAATAAAGTGGGGTGTAAACTTAAGTTTTCAACACGTCATTTTCAAAAAAAACATTCAAACTGGGATCTTGTTTTGTAGGCAAGGTTCATGATGCAAAAGATTACAGCATTTAAGAAAGAATTAACAATATGTTGGGATTATTCTAGGACAAGGCTAGTCTACTTTTAAGCCAATGGAGCTTTTGTTTGTTTGTTTTTTATTAAACCACGAATAAAAACAACTAAGATCCACTTTTTAAATGATCTGGCATTCAAGTAAGTAAAGTCAAACATTGCACAAACATTGATAACATACAAACAATAAAGTACCAAGCGAGTGATAGAAAAGCAAGAGAGTGCAATAGAATGTCCACACATCAACAGAAACAAGAAAATGAGATGACAAAAGCTCTAAAGTTGCAGCAAGGACAGTTTGTGACAGAAGCCCCTGCCAACCTTTGTTTCGGCGTGGTTGACCACCCGTCCTGACAATTCTGCATATTATTCCTGTTTATACTCATTTATGTGACAGTATGAAACACAAGTGGTGTTCATATGCCTATCAAAGTATCAAATCCACCCTCTGCGTTCCTTACAAAGGCACATGAACAGTTAAAACACAAGGAGAGACAGTCTCTCCTACAATATGCAACTTTAAGTTTCATCTGGGTTTGTTTCACTGTCCCTATAATAGCAATACTTTCAAGGTAACAGCAACGCAGCTCAGAATGAAATAGTGTTGTTTTCCATCGGAGTGTTTCACCGTAGCTGATTATAGGAACCCAGTGAGAAAACATCTACTTATCTCCAGGAGTCATCGTTTACTTGACTTGTTTCGTCTTGCATGTGAACTTTGTTTGGATAGTATAGTGCACTCTTTTTCTAATATCAAACATGCATACACACACATGTAAAATAATAAAAACGGGAAGTTAACATCTACATATTTGAGATGTTTAATGATCATCCCGAAGCAGACACAATCATGTATAATACACTCCAAATGTCTATATTTGCGATAAAGTATACAAAGCACTGACATGTTTAACTTTAAACACATGCATTCAAGTGGCATTTTACAAACACACAGCCTGTGCTGGTTCTTATTCTGCCCTGTAGTTGAAGAAATATATATATACAGTATTTTGAGCTGAATATAGTATGTCCATGGAGGGCTCATTAGGGGGCGATATAGAGCAGCACAGATACAGTATAACTGTTCATAACCCGACTATGTATAGAATACCTATCTTTTTTTAAAGGCATTGTGGGAAAGGAGTAGGATATTTCTGCTGGAGGAACTGCTGTGGATGTTATATCAATGTTTTTATAGTCTTTGTTGGAATGTATTGCAGAGCCGTAAAACACACGTGAGATCATCAGACTTTAACGTCAGACCTCAGGTGTTGCCTGTTTAAAAAAAAAAAGATCTTAAAGCTCTATCTAAAGATCTTGTGGCATTTATACAAACATCTACTGAACCAATGAGCATAACTTCTCCCTCTGGCATGGGTCATTGAGTTCGGAGTGGGGAAATGAGCCGTTATGGGGCTAAGAGGGCTTTAAAGTAAGTGTATTACCTAAACAAAGTGGCCAGAGAAGGTGTCATTCACCTACGGACCTGCCTAAATGTTTCTCAGAGCAGCTGGGACGTAAACAGCACACACACACACACAAATAAACACATAGAAAGAGCACGGGGAACATGTATGAGTGAAGCTTGTCTCAGTGTGTGTACATGCATTTTACATTTACTGTCCAAAGACCCACGGCACAGCCCGTGTGTGTGTGTGTGTGTGTGTGTGTGTGTGTGTGTGTGTGTGTGTGTGTGTGTGTGTGTGTGTGTGTGTGTGTGTGTGTGTGTGTGTGTGTGTGTGTGTGTGTGTGTGTGTGTGTGTGTGTGTGTGTGTGTGTGTGTGTGTGTGTGTGTGTGTGTGTGTGTGTGGTGTGTGTGTGTGTGTGTGTGTGTGTGTGTGTGTGTGTGTGTGTGTGTGTGTGTGTGTGTGTGTGTGTGTGTGTGTGTGTGTGTGTGTAATCCACTTGCAGGGAGTGCATGTTCGGTGCTGGAGTTTATTCCTGGAAAGCCAGCTGCCACTCCTGCTATCAGAGCTAACCCGTTTAGAGGAGCTTCTGAGAGCTGCAACGTGCACACACACCCAGTGGAGAACTATCCTCTCAGCTTTAATTGAATCAACAAAATAAAAGTCCATGGAATTTCAACTAATGCCACATTGCAACTATAGCAGTTAAAGCTTGTGCTAAAGCTCCACCAGTCACATGTACAGTATGTATATATTGTCACGATAATATTAACCCTGCCTGAGGAACACAGACATTTCGGCTTGCAAATCTAAGCATAAAAATGAACAATGTAACTTCAGGGTTTAGGAATGGCTAGCATGTCGGTTCAAATTCATTGCACCCAACGTATCCTCCAATGTGGCATGCTAATATGTACTTTTACAAACTGTTAATAGAAAATACCACTTTTCCCCTATTGTACCAATTAACCGCAGCACAGAAACAATGTCAGTTAGGAGGCAAGCCTTTCATGTGAGGTGCTGACCTTCTCCAGTGATCATGCTAATTATTGATCACTTAGATAAACACAACTTACCATAAGAGCCTATTATTGTCCCTCCCAAAGCCTTCCTATGGACGGCGGTTATAATTAAGCCCGAGGGTAATTGGCTGACTAATTGCTGTTGGTGGGATACATACATCCCCTATCGTCCAACCCAAGGGGAACCTCTGCTATTACTTTTAATTACCTGCTGTTAAGTTTGACAACTGACCCTGAGTGCTGTTTTTTGGAGCTGATGGTTGTGTTTCGTCTTGTGGGAGGGGAAGGGCTTGCTAGATATCCACCTCCAGTTTGGTCACTGCCACAATGGCCCAGATGGATGGCTTCTGTAGTTACACACAATTACTCCCGAACACACACACTGTTGGGCGAACACGCTGGCTCTTTAGGCAGCAGACCCATTTATCTTGTGTGTGTCTGTAGAAAAGCTGCTCTTCATTGTCTCTCCTTCTGCTTATTCTTCAGGAGCCGGCCTCTGTCTTACATCTCTGTACCTGTCTCACTTCTTCTCCCTTTGTCTTTCTGCCCCCCACTATCACTCTACTCGTGTCTTTTTATCTTTGATAGTCTCCCCCCCGCTCTCACACCCTTTATATATCTCGACTCACTGAGAGAACAAAGAGGATGTAGCTAGTTACCTTGTCTGTCTGCCTGGCTGTGTGCGTGTTTGAAATGTGCGATTCTCCAGGAACACAGAAATCACTTGAACAGGTATTAGTGTTTTTATGCTGCTATGTAGTTGTTGTAGCCCCTCAGTTAATATCAGATCCAATAATGGCAGCTCACACGTATAATAACTCGGACATACAGTAGAAAATTAAGTATTCACACAAGAATGAACTTGGAAAGTTGTACTTGATGTTCAGCGTTCGACTTCTCACTTGCGCTAGAGTTAACGTTATCAAAAATGGTTAATTCTCACCTGTCCATCTATTTTCTGTAGTCACTTTTTCTTTTTAAGGATTTATACATTTCACATGCACTAATACCGTACCAGTACCGACTGTCTCGTTGAAGCCATGCTGTTCAGAAATTGTTAAATAATAGTATTCCTGTGCAACGGTTTTTTTCAAAGAAAAAGAAAAATGGTAGGATTACTCAATTCAACTTTAAGCTCTTGTGTAGATCAAGTTGCAGTAACCAGAAACAATAACAAAGAAAATGGCAAATACATTTGTATTTACACTTGTAAATAACCTTGCTGTTATAAAGCAATTGTATATGCTCCATCCGTGAATGCTGCTGAAATAATTGTACACTCTATCCATGATACTTGGAAACAATCTTAACATTTACTAGAGGTCCTTTTCAACAGGGACATACCATAATAATAACCTAGAGCATTTAAAGAGTAACTGTAAAAGGAACTTCACACGCTTTTCACTTGGGACCTAGAGAGGGGATGTAAAGGAGGACTATGGAGATTGTTTACTTTAACTTGATGATGTAGAATTCAGTGTATCCTTATTATTAGCACTTGTCATTTGGTACTCATCACAGCATTTCCTGAGTTATCTTATAGGTTGAACTTTTATTCCAGCTTTCAGCTGTGCAGAGTTAGCTGAGTTAGCTTGTCTGCTAGGTGAGTTTTGCTCTATATCTCTGGTGCTTCCTGAGAAAATGCTTTTGCCTGTGACCATTGAGGATTGGTTAAGTTTGTACTGTATATACAGTAAGGTATGTGCATATGTGTGTGTGTGTGTGTGTGTGTGTGTGTACACACTACACAGGCCACATCCCAGGGCCAAGAGCAGGGTTGTGTTGCCATGGTGAAAATGAAATCCAACATGCAGGGCTGCAAGGAAACCAGCGATTGGCTGCAGAGCCATGCATGGGATTGTGATGCATGCTGCCAGCTGGCCAATGGGAGGCCAGCTGAGCCAGGGCTGTTGCTAAGGGGAGTAGTTTGGATCAGAGTCAGCTGGGTTTTCTCTCTCCCTCTCCTCTCTTTTCCTCTCTCTCTGCATCTCCCAGTCAGTTTCTGGCTCACTCGTCCGTTCTCTCCCGCTGCTCACTCTGCCTTTGCCCTCATTGACTCCTTCTCCCCCTCCTTCCTGTCTCCCCCTGCATTTTCTTTTTGCTCTTCTACACGTGCGAAAGGGGAAAGAGCACATGTTGAAAAATTCACTGAATATTTCATGCAGCTTGTTGTGCAGAGCCTGGGCTATATCCAAAGAAGCCTTGCACACAAAGTAGTGTGTGTGTGTGTGTGTGTGTGTGTGTGTGTGTGTGTGTGTGTGTGTGTGTGTGTGTGTGTGTGTGTGTGTGTGTGTGTGTGTGTGTGTGTGTGTGTGTGTGTGTGTGTGTGTGGTGTGTGTGTGTGTGTGTGTGTGTGTGTGTGTGTGTGGTGTGTGTGTGTGTGTGTGTGTGTGTGTGTGTGTGTGTGTGTGTTTGCATGCAAGCATGGAACTTTGTGTCTGTTTGTTTATTTTATTGTTTTTGTGTTTTCTGAGTAAGTGCATTGTCTCGCCTTTGTGTGTTTTTGTATTATTTTATTTATTAGTGCCTTTACTAATGTGCTTTTATTTTCATGTGGACTTACACTTCCTTTTACCTCAGTTTTTGCATCTTTCCGGTCTTTAAGTGGTTACAATGAGTTTGTGTGAGTGTGTATTATGTCTGTATATCCATGTCGGGGAGCTCTCCAGGGATTTGGGGCTCTCTAGCTGAAGTGGGGTGTGTGTTTGAACATGAGCCAGGTAGCATTGGCGTCACGTAGGGCTGAACCCCCCCCTCCACCCTCTCAGTACCCCATACCACACTGCTGGGTCCTTACAGCCATTCCCTTCACACCATATATCTGTGTTCAGCTGAACACATTTGCTGACACCTCGACTACAACTTACATTATGTCCATGTTGAAAACAAATAGCCTGCTGAGGCAGCACTTAGTATGTATATCTGGTCCATAATAAATACATATTGTATTTCATTAAAATTTGGAAATAAGAAACACATCTTATAAAATAAAACTATGGGAAATATTCCCAAAAATATATCAAGGAGAAAAATCTATATTTGTAAAAATAAATCCTCAGCTTCTATATAAAAGTGTTGCATTTACTATAGCAAGTACATTGGAAATGAAGCACAGGATGGCTCGTCTCGAGCAATCTGGTGAAATGTCAATTGCATGTTTCAACTCGTTGCTGATGATTCCCATAATGCATGGCTCTATGTGCTAGTGGTTGCCATGCCAACTCTCGTACAACTGAGGTGTAAGTAAATGGTCTTTTCTTGATTTCTTGGGTCCTTATTGTAGCTTTTCATGCAGCTTGGTTAACAGTTTTACTGATATACAGTACGATGAGTCACTATCAAGGCAATATTTTATACACCCCTTAAAACCTCATCTTAATTTGCTTGATCTAAATAATGAAGGTCCTGGTTAAGAACTAGAAAGTAGATAAGCCTAAATTATTGATAATAAATGGATGAATGTGAAATTGAGGTCACACGACCAGTTAGATGGAAGAATAGAGTCTGTATAGTTGTTGAGTCTTCAAAAACCACTCACATTTCTAAAGTGGTTCTAAAAAGTAAAGCTTCTCTTCCTTCACAAACAATCTTTGTCTGAGTACAGTCCCCGTCCTGCAGAGAGCACACTCACAACTAACACGTTTTATGTTAGTCAGACATCAAGTTACAAACGAGTGAATTAGTGGCGGTGGATGGGACCTACTGCTGACAATGGTTGTCTTTCTAACAGTAAAATCTATGATAGGATTCATCATTTATTTCTTTGAAAGAAATATCGTCCTCTGGAGCAAAACAAATGTATTTTCCTTTTAGCGGTCTTGCGGTCCTCAAAGAGGAGCAGGGAGGAGAGGAGAGGAGAGGAGGGAGACAGGAGAGGCTGATTCAGGAGCACAGACACACTCACAACTATAAATGAACCAAAAATAAATAAATAAACAAGTTTCAGTGTTTTTTCATATTGGAAATGGGATGTTGTTGGTTATGGCCATGATTTTATGATTATTGAAATGTATACAGTTCTGTTTCATATAGGTGTTTCCATAGATCTAGTCTCTTTATTTGCCCCTCAAAGTGCACCAGATTGATGCATTTAACTCCAAAATAAAAAAACAAATCTTACCGGGGAGCATGCCCCCGGACCCCCCTAAACACTCAGAGAGTCCTTTACCTCACCTGAGGTTATCCCGAGCTTGAATGACACACAGAGACCAATCAAGGGCTTTGATTTATGATCTGTATGACAGTGGCCATGTTGGCAGGCCACATCATGTGGACAGCCAGTCACCCTGTGTGAGGCAGGCCACTTAACAGGCCAGGCCATCGGGAAACCCCCCGGTCATCCCGATGGCCAGTCCGGGACTGGGTACAGGAGGCGTAGAGCGAGGGATCATTGTCCACATGTTGATCGATCACAGATGGCGTTGTGGTCGCGGACGGATACCATTTTTTTTTAAAAACCTAAATGGGTCGCAAAATATACCTGGGCGGCCGTTAATATACCTGGGCGGCCGTTAATATACCTGGGCGGCCGTTAATATACCTGGGCGGCCGTTAATATACCTGGGCGGCCGTTAATATACCTGGGCGGCCGTTAATATACCTGGGCGGCCGTTAATATACATGGGCGGCCCGCCCAAGTAAAGTCTATGTGTGGGAAACTCTGGTAAAGCAACATTTGATGCCTAAAAAATGAAAGCAATGTTGGAGTCTTTAGATGCGCCTCATAACACGTTTGGTGCCTGTTTGTCCATTTATACAATAGGTGTGGGTGAAGTTATTGTTATTACTCATGATGAGATTATCCTTATATGAATCAATGGTTTTAGTAGAGTGACGCACATTGTTTTTACATGATAACTTTCGGAGACAGTTTGCGATATTTTGAAAATGATTGCCTTGACGCCACAAAAAGAGTCCCCGTATTGTTTAATTTCACACCTTTTGAACATTAAACCAAACTACATTAGCCCGGGTGGCATCTTTCTGACTTTATTACAACCACTTCCTCCTCCAGTGCCATTGTGTGTGTTAATGACACTCATGGTGCATGGGAGTAGGCTGAGGTACTGCGTGTGCAACCACTCATGAGAATGTGGGTTGGCATCCGTCACATAGAGTCATCATCAAATATGTATTCATGACGGTGCTGCTGGATGACTTGTCTCCTGTCCGGCTTTATTCCTGCAGCATTTGATTTGTCTACAGGCAATTTTAATGTATTTTAATATCTTGATTAAGCTAGTGAAGAATATATGATAGTGAATAATGAAACTTCGCCAAAGGGCAGCAGCAACAAAAAGAAAGACATTGTATTCATTTCTGGAAAGGCAGGAATAACAAACAGAAGCAGAAACAAAGCATCTGCTCTCTCTTCACATTTGTATGTCCCCCCTGCTCCTGTCTCCTTCCTACTCTCATTTCCTCCTTCCACACTTCCTATTTCCTGACTCTCATCCTCTCTTTGTTCAGTTTTCTCTCTCAGGGGCACATTTTTCTCTCCTTCTGCTGTCATTACTTGCTACTTTTTTTTTTCCTACTGTATGTGTGTGTGTGTGTGTGTGTGTGTGTGTGTGTGTGTGTGTGTGTGTGTGGTGTGTGTGTGGTGTGTGTGTGTGGTGTGTGTGTGTGTGTGTGTGTGTGTGTGTGTGTGTGTGTGTGTGTGTGTGTGTGTGTGATGTGTGTGGTGTGTGTGTGTGGTGTGTGTGTGTGTGTGTGTGTGTGTGTGTGTGTGTGTGTGTGTGTGTGTGTGTGTGTGTGTGTGTGTGTGTGTGTGTGTGTGTGTGTGTGTGTGTGTGTGTGTGTGTGATGGATCTATTGTGCCGATGGCTGCCGGGGGAATCACTGAAGTGAGGCTTCCTACTTATGAATCAAACTCTGCTAATAGAGCATGGCTGCCTTTGAGATGACATAACACATACATACACACACACATACATACACACACACACACACACACACACACACACACACACACACACACCATGGCCATCCCATAGCCCTCAATCATTCATTCATAATAATCCTCACG
This sequence comes from Gymnodraco acuticeps, assembly GCF_902827175.1. Taxonomy (NCBI): domain Eukaryota; kingdom Metazoa; phylum Chordata; class Actinopteri; order Perciformes; family Bathydraconidae; genus Gymnodraco; species Gymnodraco acuticeps. Next base: position 97,302 of record NW_022990251.1, on the reverse strand, counting down.
ATCAGTTATTCAGAATGAGAGTTGAAGGGAGAGGAGGGACGAGTGAAAAATTGGGAGAGGGAGGCACTCACTCACTCCATGTGAAAACAAAGAAATGACGTGTGTGTGTGTGTGTGTGTGTGTGTGTGTGTGTGTGTGTGTGTGTGTGTGTGTGTGTGTGTGTGTGTGTGTGTGTGTGTGTGTGTGTGTGTGTGTGTGTGTTGTGTGTGTGTGTGTGTGTGTGTGTGTGTGTGTGTGTGTGTGTGTGTGTGTTGTGTGTTGTGTGTGTGTGTGTGTGTGTGTGTGTGTGTGTGTGAAGATGAGATCAAAGTGAGCCCCAGCTGTCTCATAGCTCTCACACTGGTTTCATTTGGGCTATCACTATGGTCTTATTATTGATAGTGTGTGCGTTTGTGTTGCATCAAAATAACAGTTTCAGCTTGAAATGAAATGATACATATAAAGAATAATCAGGAATATAGGCTTTAAGGCGAGTTTAGAAAATTGCTGCTGTGTTTACAAAAATACACTTCCGTGCGAATATTCCACCTCTGTAACAATGGAAACATTAAACACATGTGCACACACACTGAAAGGTTTCCCAGGCAGTGGGACGTATTGGAAGAGTATCAAGCAGCCAGCCTCTGTGCTGTGGTTTAAAAATAGACACACTCGGCTTGCAGCTCAGAAATAAAGAGGCAAAAAGCATCCAAGCCCAGTCTCTTTTTCCACTTGTATTTGTTTCTCTTTCTCCCTATTGCTGTAAACTTAGATGAAAATGGAAAGTAGAAAAAAAAGAGTAAAGAAGATTTAGAAGAAAAAAAAGGGTTGAAATAACAGATCATCCGAGGGAATCACACAAGTGTGCATCACCGCAGCACCACGTGCATGTGTTTGGGTCATAGGAACTTGTGAGTGTTTGATGTTCTTGAATGTGCGGCTGTGTGTGTGAAAGCGGCAAAGTCTGCATACATGAAATGTCTGTGGTAAATAGTGACAGTGACACTTTGGATTATAGCATTTCAGTAATCTCTCTCTCTGCCTCACAGGCGGAGGCAGAACAAACCTGAGGTTCAACAGAGAAATAGGTTGAGCTGAGTGTGAGGGTAGAGCGAGTGTCATGGTGAATAACAGAACGCACTGTGACTGCCAATATGTATCTGTTGACACAACAAAAGTTCCGTTCATCACTCTGCACGTCTTTCCACATGTACTGAGTGTTCCATGCAGCACAGTGACGGAGTATCCTCCCTCTCATCACTGCGGACTGCCCCTACACAGAGAAAAAGAAAGAGGAGTAATGAAGAGGTAGAAAACCTGATGTGAGAAAGACGTAGGGAGGAGGAAGATGAAAGGGAAGGAGAGAGAGGAGATTATTATGCAGTTTAAAATAATGCTGGCTTTGAAGAGAGGGGGCTAGAGGGAGATAAAGAAAGAGCAAGATGAAATCTCTTCTTTCTTTTTTTTCATCACCTACACTCTTTGTTTTCCTCCACTTTGCACTTTTACTAAGTTGATGGACAAGAATGAGACAGCAAAAGAAGTGAAAACAGCTGTGGGAGTGTCTCTACGACATCTGATTTGTTGAGGTGTGACGTTTAGGGGCGGCAGAGGAAATCCAACATAACTATTTACCTTGTTCAGACGCTCACATTTGGTAAAACATGAATATATTGGAAAAACAAAGATAGATAAGCTTTAATGTAACTCATTGTTCTTCAGAAGTTTGTAGGAATTGTTATGGATACTATTGCTCCAAAACAGCAGCCAAATGGTCTTGTGGTGGTACTTTTCTCTCAACTATGTTAAAACAAAGTACCAGAATGTCCCATTGTCGGTCCGAATACAGCCTGATTGGGAGTCTGAATCAGTCTAACTGTGTGAAATATTGCATGGCCTGGGTCCGCTTTGATAGATGTTGCTTTCCAGCTTTATTGATGACTCTCTGATCTCTCCAGTGGAAGAGGTTTGGCCACTTAAAGAGAATAGGGCTCTGTTGCATCATTGTGTCAAATGTTTATATGTATGCCATATATGTTGTGTTCTGTTAGTGTGTGTATGCAAGAGAGAAAGACTGACAATGTTACTGTTTCAGTGAGACAGACAATGAGACAGGAAGATAAAACAAGCTTCTCGTAAAATCGACATTTCCTTTGCCGTTTCTTGTGATGTGATGTCACTCTGAAACACTGCGACATGTTGAAGGAGACAATGGACTTGTAGGCTGGACTGAAATGGCTTTTGTCTAACTTCCTCACACCTTTAAGCTAAATTATCTCTAGTTAAAGGAAGTGGGCGTTCTCATTTGTTCCAACCTAAATTAGGGTCTGAGAAATACAAGCAGCAAGTGATTATCAGCTTCTGCTCAACACGACTCTGTATTTGAAGCCAGAACATGCACTTTCAGCTGATGTATATGTAACACCGTGTTTTGTTTGTGAAAATCACTTTTGTGTCCCCTTTTAATCTCTCCATCTCTCTCTGTCACTGTGATTTGACCTCTCAGCCGGTGACCTCATCATGAGGGGCTCGTTTGGGGGAAGGTCAGGGGTGTGTGTGTGTGTGTGTGTGTGTTCATGACCCTGATGGGGCCCCTAGCATAGTTTGATTAAGAGGGGGGGCGATCAGGGAGGGGTCATTTGGGCCGCCATCTTAGGTTTCCGTCTATTGACTGTGTGTGTTGTGTGTGTGTATTCTGCAGATGGACAAGACAATCACTCATCCTCATCTCTCTTTCCCCCTTCTATATACATCCACGCCCCTCCCTCACATTTCACTTCTTCATCCTTCTCATGGTTTTGTTCCAGCCCTGCCTCCCTCTCCTCCTCCGGTCAGGTGAGAGAGAGGTGAGGGAGGAGGAGCATTAGCCTCACTGTCTGGAGCCAGTGGTAACCTTATATCTAAACGGAGAAAGACAGAGAGAGGAAGGGTTGCTGGTAACTTGAGCTTTAGTGATTGTACACTGAACACAGAGGTCATTTTAGTTGACACTGGATACGGGTGAATACACACAGTCTCCACACTTTGCCAAAACAATTGTATACATCCAACAAACACACATTTGAAAAGCATGTTTCCCCCTCTATCAGTGATGTAATGCATTGCAACGCTACAGTGGTAATTGTCCTCTCCCATCCTTCAGAAAAAGGTTCTGAGGTTTAGTCAGCTCTCTAACACACACAAATGTACATACAGTACACAAACTCAACACAGATAAATCACCTGCAGGAAGTGTGAGCAGTGGGACAAACAGGTTTTTAGTTTTGGAACCCTATGTTCTCTGTTTTTATGCCGTTATGGCCTGTTGAGGATTATGTACTATTACATGTTTTCAAACCACATAATACACATGTTTTGGATGTCTGTTTTTGAAAGGTTTGTTTACAGCTGTGGGAATGTGTCTCATCACAAAACAGAAAAGATGCAGACACACAGAGGTTAAATAGAACAGTAATGGAAAGAAAACAGAAAGCTTTGAACAATCTGAGAAAAAGGAGACTGATATATGGGCGGTAGCATTGGCTTTCAATCAGTCCTAGCAGGGATGGGGAAACAGTGTTCATTAGAGAGTGGATTGGGGCTCAATGCTGTAGTTTTCTTTCTTGTCCTCACATTTCTTCCAAGTGAAGTCTGATCTTAACAGGCCTCTGCTGCAGCTGCGGAACTGATCCCAGTCTGAATATTTTTCTGGCTTTGATTCAGAGACTCTCGCCTTTCACTTTTTCCATTGATGTAGAATGTGAAGTTTAGAAAACTTGGCCCAGTTTCTCAGTTGGCCCATCTGTCCCGATCCCTTTAGTTGGTTCAACATGTTAAACACACTGGAATGATTGTTAGTTACAGTTAGTTTAGAAGCACTGAAATATCCATTAGAGCTCACCCAGGATCACAAAACAGTTTATTTATATAGCAGTGATAGCAAAATGCATGCATAAATCAGTGTCAATTGAAAAGTATTGTTGGTCAGCTAATACCATTTGAATCAAATATGGAGCTCAGAGTACGACTAATTGTAAAAACAATCTGTACAATGCATGAAGCACTGTGATATTGCATATTACATGGTAACAAAGCAATACATAAGTGCACACGTTTTGTTTACAATAATATGACTTTTCCTAGTATCTAGTAGCCAGTAATCACCCATAATTCAAAGCTGTCATTTGTGATATTGTGCTGTAGAGCCAATGGTGTAAGCGTTGTATATTTGCTGGGTCTGTATAATGAGCTCCAGCTCGGGTCAGCCCACAGACAGCCGCAGCACCGTGCCAAGGTGAACGAGTCCTCACCAGGCTGTGGGGACCAGATGTGTCAAGTGGTTTAGCTGGGGGGCACAATGGGCCCCCCGGGGCCTGCTGAAGTGCTTTGGGGGGGCCCGGACGTTTGGGTCTATCCAGCGATCCCCTTCAACCCCCTGTCCCTCTCAGACCGGGGCTTTTCCTGGGCAGCGTGGCACAGTGTGTGGCCTGGCTGAGGGCCAGAGCAGCCAGCCTGCCTGCCTCTGCCAGCGGCCCCCCCTCTCCCCTGAGAGCTGAGACAAAGCTGGGACACAGCCAGGCACTCCACACTCTGTTTATCTCTCCATCATTTCCCTCTCTCTCTCTAGACTCTTTCTTATTCTTCTCAATCATTAGGGGTCAAATCTGCCTTTTTCGTCCACACTATCCCCTCTCTTTTTCTGCACTTTGTTTCTTTGTCCTTTTGTTCTGCTCTATGAATTACTGTAATGTGTGTCGATCGTCGCTTGGTCTTGTTTATCTTATGTGTTATGTGTAAGTGCACTGGATCTAATCTCTCACTAATGTCCAGGGTTTCTCACGAATCATTTCACACAGTCATTGTTTCTTACACATATACAGGCTCAAAGGCAAAAACCTCCCTACACACACACACACACACACACACGCACGCACGCACGCACACACACACACACACTATATTCACACACATCCATCTACTCAACACATCTCACACCCACCCTCCCTCTCTCTGCGGTGTGTGTGTTACCGTGTGTCTGTCATTCTGTCGCTGTGTGTGGGCTCCACATCAAACCGGCTGCCTAACCAATAAAGGCTTGCTGTAGCCACCAGCCCTCAGACCGGCTAGCATGCATCACTCACTAAGGGGTGGTGTGTGGTGTGTGTGGTGTGTGTGTGTGTGGTGTGTTGTGTGTGTGTGTGTGTGTGTGTGTGTGTGTGTGTGTGTGTGTGTGTGTGTGTGTGTGTGTGTGTGTGTGTGTGTGTGTGTGTGTGTGTGTTCCATCCTCCACAACCACCCACGGTGCTGCTGCTAACAACTCTTGTTGACTCGCAAACTTTATGAGGAGATAAGTGTTTATTTCTCTTTGTCACTCTCTCTCACTCATATTCAACTTCATCTGTTGCTCTTGTATTTGTATGGTGACTTCCTCTGCCTCTTACTCACTGAACTTGTTTTTCTTTGTTGTATCTTTATGTTCAGTATTTGTTCTTCATCTCTCATCACTTTCGAATTACCACTCTGTCTGCCACTCTGCCCTGTATCGTATAGACTCTGAACCACAAACTCACATTAAGGAGAATACCCGCAAACAAAGCCGGGTTTCAAACCTTTTAGATACAACATGAGCGTACACATATGCACAGTTTCAACACACTATTCTAATTCCTCTCTAGTTATCTTCAATAATCTGAATAATGAGATATTTTGAATATTCTCTCCAATGTATGTATGGCTTTCTCTGCTCTACTCAGGCATTTCATGACCATGTGCAACACCATGAAAGTCTTTGAAACTGACCAAATATGTGTTTTTGACAATGATCACATCTTACTGCTGTCAATAATAGCTTTCATCCTGCCTTTAAGTGTGGTCGTTCTGAACTATAATCCATCTATGATCTATAAACGCTGTTGCCCTCAGACTAGATCAGTCTGAGAATAGTCCAACCTTTAGTGTAACCCTTTTGATGAAGGCTCTGCTGAAACGCCACTCTCCATGTTCTTATGGAAGTCATTCGACCCACAAATTCCTCCAGTACAGCTGCCAGTTGGAAAGTGTTCTTGGATAGGTGAGGGTAAAACATTTAAGTGAAAACCGATGTAGGAAGCCTTCTGAGGTGTAGGGAAACTTGTCCCTATTTAGCCAAATATGTCAAACGGGTCCGTCTGTCCCACAGGTAACAAAGCACAGATAGGAGCATAACAATGTTAGCCTACAATGCTAATTATGAATAGAATCGCAACCATGTGCAAAAAACAGAAGCTCTCTAATGGCACATTTCCACTGCAGCAGGGTAGCCCCGTTTAAGCGTCCCTAAGTGTCCTCGCTCAGGCCTCGTGCTGCCTCGCTGGCCGTCCGAGGCCATGGCGCATTTCCATTTCAGTTTAGGACCTGGGGTAGCAACGCAGTGTAGGCGGGGCGATCGGCTTTTTTTTCACATTTCGAGTTGTTCCGTCGAGCTCCCGCTGGATTTTATCATCCCCAATGAGATGTAGGAACGTCGTTACCTCCTCGGTCGACCACGGTGTGCTTTAGTGATGGGAATTGCCGGCTCTTTCGGCTCCCAAACGGCTCTTCAGTTTACCACATATTATACCTTTTAATTCAATCAAATGTAGCCCTGTTTTGACTAATGATTTATATGTGTACACATATATCACTTAAATTATTCAATACATCCTTTGTACTAAAGTATTCTAAAGTAAAAATTACATGTTTAATATAAATGATTTGCTGTGGCCAATTGTTTTCATTGCATTTACAGACACGTGCAACTCTCTGATACCACCCAATGAATGCACTGACTTGCTTGTAGAACCACGCTACACAAAACAGATAGCAACACCTATAAAAACTATTTTAAAAAGGGGGCTACTGTATCGACCTATATAAACTATATAAATATAGTTTTTTTTTCAAAAATACCAAACAGATCCTGCATTTTAGCCATGCCTCATTTCGCTCTATTTGCTCTTTCCAGCGCTGTTTTTGCAGGGGGCTGATTCCGTGAGCTGCAGCTGACCACGCCCCCCTGTAGGAGAGGGGAGCGTGCTTTGAGATCAGCTGCTGGGCTGTCAGAAGAGGGGGAGAAAAAGAGATCTCCGTCCTCCGTGTTTTATTCTTATAGAAGTAAGAAGAGAAGTAATGGGGCAGAAACCCTCCTTTTTACGCAGCGGTCCAGACTAGACATCAAACGGCGACACATATTCAGTGTGCAGTTACTTTGGCATTAGGGCAGGGATATCTAGATACTTTCCAAGGTTTGACATAATGAATTGTGCTACGTTAGTTCAAACAGTAACAACGGACTATTTTTCTTAGCGGATGCATGTCAATTTAAATCAATACATAAAACTATTTTTTAAATCAATAAAATCATTTTGTAAATCCATAAAAGCATTTCAATTAATATTGTCATGTCGTTACTTTGTTGAGAATGTGGCCATGTAATAAGCGGGGAAATGTGCACATTGCACAATGTGCCTTCATGCCGATCTAGATCCCTCCGCAAAAAAAACCAAAAAAAACCGGCTCGTTCACTTTTAAGTGAACGACGGGAATTTCCGCTTTATGGAAAGGCCACCAAAAACTGGCCTGGCCGCTTGAGGACGATTTAAGGACGCTTAAACAGGGCTACTCGCTGCAGTGGAAATGCGCCATTATACATGTGCATGATTTAGTGGTTTAACAACTAATCGCATACTCATCATCAGTTATTTGTTATAAAAACACATTACAAAATGCTTGCATCACATTGCTGTTAGTGCATTGTAAATTCATTAAGTAATTAGGTTGTTGTGTCCCCAATGGAGACATGATGTTAGACCAGTAACTGGTCTCAATACTAGTGTTGGGACCTTTAGACTAAGCTTATTTTGTAATATTCCATAATATGCACACTGAATAGCTTTCTATACACCAACCATGCCAAACTCATGCATGTCATATGCCTGCAGATCTGTACTTATCACATTACCACATAGACCCACATCGTCATGGTGTATCTCTGTAAAATGATGTTAGAGTTACAATCTATTGAATGATATGGTCCTGCATTAAAGGCTTCAGTTGGATTCTGTTGAGGCTAATGTAGCGCATCCTGTTACATTATATTCTGACATTGTCTCTGCTGCAGCTCCTCAATGACTTACTTTGTGTTACTGTCTGTCATCAGGTCAGTATTTCTCTGAAAGAGACAGCACTGGCTTGAGACCGTTTTTTACACAGGGCAGATTTTGTTTCTTTCTATCTATCTTTTGTTATGTTTCCCATCGAAGGTCATGTCGACCTGTTGTGGACTGATAGCTGCTGTGTTTGTGAGTGCATGTGCACAACTGAAGAAATAAGTGTGTGAGTAAAGGGGAGGTAATCTTTTCTAATTCTATGCAGTGTTTGAAGTTTTCCCTTGGTCTGCCCCAAACTTTAACATCAAACGCTCAGGTCACCCACCCTCCCTTCATGCTGCGTCCTCCCCCCCACTCCTCACACACTCTCTCTCTGATCTGGTGAAACTAGCACAGGAGTGTCCTGCAGATAAAGCGGGGGCAAGTAAGATTAGACATACAGACGCCCCTACACACACCAAAAGAGACAAGAGAGGGTACCGCCGAGTAACAGCGTTTACACAATCACTTTATGCTGTGTGCATCCAAAACAGTGTGTGTGGTGTGTGTGTGTGTGTGTGTGTGTGTGTGTGTGTGTGTGTGTGGTGTGTGTGTGTGTGTTGTGTGTGTGTGTGTGTGTGTGTGTGTGTGTGGTGTGTGTGTGTGTGTGTGTGGTGTGTGTGTGTGTGTGTGTGTGTGTGTGTGTGTGGTGTGTGTGTGTGGTGTGGGTGTGTGTGTGTGTGTGGTGTGTGATGTGTGTGTGTGTGTGTGTGTGTGTGTGTGTGTTGTGTGTGTGTGTGTGTGTGTGTGTAGCTGCTACAGCCCGTTGTCTCTTCCTCACTGTGTTTGACACACTCAGCTTATTTTTACCCCACACTCAGACCCGCAACCGCCAAATGACTCACAGGTCACTTCAAAAGCCAAACACACACACACAACCTGAGGGTTTTCACTGAGAAAAAGTTTCACATACTTGTTCGCCGCCCAAAATATAAGTTTGCCTCTGTTGCTACGGTATCCGTGTGTGTGTGTGTGTGTCACGTGCCTTCAGGCAGACACTGAACAGCTGCATGTGGTTTGTGTTTGTGTGTATGACAGCGGCCCCTCTCTCTCTCCTTGCTGGACCCATGGTGAGCCCTCCTCCTCATCCGCCAGCTATAAAAGCACTGACCAAATGACGAACACACACACACACACACACACACACACACACACACACACACACACACAATGCCACATTCACTACACATACTACTTATTTTGTGTCTTGCTCTAAGAGGAGCCAGATGCAAAGTAGCACATGCTTGTGTTCCCCAAATTGGTGTGTGTGTACCTGTGTCTTTTTGCATTTTAAATGTGTGTGTATCTTTTTCTTTGTGTTTGTGTTTTCTTTGTTTCTGAGTTAAGTGACTGTATGTACTTTTCTGTTCTTGTGGACATGCAAACTGTACATGCTCATGAATCTAGTTGTATGTGTGTGCACATGCTGTGTGTCTCCCGGTTACAGAGATGTTGTTTTGACTGAACCTTCAAGTCTTTTGGTGTGCTCACTCAACTGATCTGGTGTGTGTGTGTGTGTGTGTGTGTGTGTGTGTGTGTGTGTGTGTGTGTGTGTGTGTGTGTGTGTGTGTGTGTGTGTGTGTGTGTGTGTGTGTGTGTGTGTGTGTGTGTGTGTGTGTGTGTTGTGTGTGTGTGTGTGTGTGTGTGTGTGTGTGTGTGTGTGTGTGTGTGTGTGTGTGTGTGTGTGTGTGTGTGTGTGTGTGTGTGTGTGTGTGTGTGTGTGTGTGTGTGTGTGTGTGTGTGTAGAATATATAGGCTGTGTGTTTTGCAGAGGAGAGAGAAGTATTTAATTGTATTTGCTCATTCTATAGGTGGACTGAAGGCTAGTGTGTGTGTGCAATAATGTATTGACCTTGTCTGTTATTGCCAGTTCCCAGAAGGTTGATGAATAAATAAAGGCGTGACGCTTCCCCAGCGAGTCTGTGTCTGACTGAACGACACCACACACAATGTCAATCACACGCACTTTACTCACAATCCATCTGCCACTCTGTGTGCAGTGCTGTATTTGCACGGTGGAATAATGATGGTTCCCTGCGATACTCAGGCTGAGAATTGTACCTGTTCTGTGCCTCTGCATTTATGTGTGAGTGTGCCGCTACTGTATGTGTGGAGCTTGTTTTGTGTTAGATAGGCTCTTTCGTTTTTCTAAACTGTATTCAAGTGCATAGTTAATTCTTGCAGCAATACTGCTGTAACTCAAGACTCTTTGCAACCATTTGCTCTTACTTGTATTGTATGTGAGCATCTTTCACATACAATACAAAACAACTACTTTTTGGGAATGACATGTTCTTCCCTGAGTCTAGAAAGGGAAGATTTGGAAGGTTAAAAACCGCAGAAAGAGCAATCCAAGTCCATGTCCCTCTCTACTGTTTTTCTTATTGTTAGTCCACTTGACTGTTTCAGCACAACTATGCAAGGTGTAGGTACAGCAGGATTTTCATCACAAATAGTTTGCAAGCCAGTCGCGGTCATATAGCTGCTTACATGAGTGTTACTTGAGTGTCCTGTGAATAGAGATTTTGTTGCAACACATATTTTCACTGAAAAGCATTTGCCCATGCATACATTTGACATTTTGCTTTTAAACGAGAGGGAGGAGCTGTACATTTAAATTATTTTTAATGAGGTAATCAAACTTTTTTGTATCAATGTTTTCTTTGTAGAAACACACACTCTCATAACACTCACATACAGACATAAACAGGGCAGTGTGGTGGGAGTGGTCAGTAAGATGAAGTGCCAGACCAGTGCTGAGGTCATGAAGGTTAGAGCGTTGTGGGGGTCAAAGGTCAGGCCAGACTGCACGTGCCCAAATTGGGTGGCCTAGCAACCAGGCAGGGGGAGGTGAGATCTATAAAAAAGGAGGGAAGCTAATGTAAGAGATGAAATCAACGCGGATTCTACTCTGACACAAAAGGAAAACCAGTGAACACAGTTGTGGGATTTTCTTTCTCAGTCTGATTTAGTGCTTTTGCGTCATTTTGGTCCCCCCCGCCCACTGATTTTCATTGCATTCCATCCTCTAATTGGTATAACAAAAACATTACCGCTGCAGTCACATGAACATGGTTTTGCATTACATGGCCTAATTTCCAAATATAATCTGAAGGGTTGCTCCTCCCCAGATAGACTCACTAGCTGTACTGGACTTTTTATTGAACTTACTGAGTCTCTACCTGTAATTTGTTTGATGGATCGCCCGGTCACTGGCAGGTCATGTTTTTGGCCCTTTTTTGTCTACATTATTTCACTCTCTAGACACTGCCCAAACTCTCATTGGCTGTCATGAAGCCCAAGTAAGCTGGGGCCTTATTGGGAAGCATAAATCACAGGTTTAAGGTTACTCTTGTCTCTAAGTGTATTTACACCACCTATTCTTATCCCATAATTAAATTATTTACATCCTAACAAAGACATGCACTGCTTTAGTTAGGCTTCATCTAGTTTTAACATTCCTCCACAGCTTTTTGCTCACATGGATTACATGAAAATGAAATGTATTTCACATTTACTTTCCTCCTGCGGTGTCTTGTGTAATCACTCCTGACAATTATGTGAAGTTTTTATTTTTCATGTGTAGCTTTTATACATCTCCTTCAACTATGCATTTTCTTTGACACTCCTCTTTTCTATGGGTAACACACACATGGTATTCATAAAGGTATGTTTTTGTTCCTAATTTAAAGAGAAAGTTACCACATGTAGTACATAGCAAGTGGACAACTTTGATGTGGGATTACTGGTTTTAGGTCACTATGATTTAAGTAAGCAATAAATTCCTTCATGCCTTGTTTATGTCCCTCTCACACACACACACACACACACACACACACACACACACACACACACACACACACACACACACACACACACACACACACGTATAATGACTTGTCCCGTTAGAGTTCAGGGTTAGAGACATCAAAGCCAAGCAGACAGCCAAATCAGTAGCCACTTTCAGACGTGCACTTTATTCCGTAGATGTGCTGGCAGTCTTTGGTGTCCACGTCGTGTTGGGTTATGCAAAAGTCCCCCATGATGTCTGACTATAAACGTGATTGCATTTACATTACACTGCTAGCAAACTAGTTATAAATAAATGCAATTACAAAAAAAAAGGTTACAACATACATACATATGTTGTAACCTTTTTTTTTTTAAATTAATTTTATTATTGCAGGCATGTATTGTTCCATTAAGTAAGACAACATTTTAAATACTTTGTAATAAATGTTTTAAATGCTGAAAATGAAATGTGTTAAACCAATCACAAGTTGTAGAGGAGATGCTCTTTACAGTGCAGGAGGCTTTGAAAATGGCTTCAAGTGATTTTATGATGTTTGTTTTGACAATTGTCCAGAATAGTCTTTACATTAAATCACACAAGGGTATGTTTTCGTAGTTTTGTCATATAATTTGGTTTTACTTACAGCTTGAATAGTTTCCCGTCATGTCTCTCTCCATCTCATTTATACGCACGGATCCACTGTGCCAGCAGTATATATTCTCCCCCATCTTTTCTTCATTGATTAGTTAAGCCCTAGAATGTAGGAATAGTCACACTTCCTCAATCTCTGTTTTCCTCACACATCCTCCGTACCACACCCAGACAAACATACCTGCACAGCACACACAGAGGCAACAGGCATAGGAAGTGTGCGAGCTCCACATATATACTTTAAAACCAAGTCTATTTGTCTAATAAATTCATTCTAAATGAAAAATGTATTGGCAAATAGTGAAGTCAGAGAGGAAAAAAACAAATCCAAGTTAGTAAGACATCATGACAAACAGGGGACTAAAGGGAAGGCGCAGATTGAAGAAGAAACAAAGAGAGAACATGTGAGCATATGGATGGGGGAGGAAGAGCGAAAAAACTAATTAAGAAAGTAGAGTTTTAGTTGGGTGTTGATTCCATGAGGAGTAATGGTCCCAGGTGTGTGAGATGAGGGGAAACGGAGGAGATGAGGGAAGGGGAAGGAAACTAGGTCCCCATACACCATATGTTCTCTATATTTCCCACTTTCTTCTCCCTCTCCCATTCCCTTTCTTACCAGGCTTTTCACTGGCTCACTGAAAAAAACCTGATCTTGGATTGCTTTCCTTCTCGTTTGTACGTCTTCCTCACCGCTCGGTCCGCTATTGCCATGTCCTGCAGGTTAAGTAGGGTGACAATGGATTGATTGGGCGGAGTAATTGTGTAACTGTTTGAATACTCTTTTTGTTATATATAGGATTTGTCCTCACAGGATTTATATTTGCAGTAGATATGGATTTCCGTATTTGGCTTGCACAATACGCTTTTCCTGCATTTGCATTGCTCATTGTTTGAAAGTGGATATCTCTGTGTGCATTGGGTGAGTGCTGCAGCTTTGGTCGTTAAAAGCTTTATTAAAGGGCCACTTTGCAGATTCTGTACTTCGTCACACAGATTTATGAGTACATTGCGGGGCCATGTATCCCCGCTGGTGTTTCATTCCTTGACCATAGTACAGGAACAGACCACGAGTTTAAAATGACATGTCATCTATAAATAGCAGCTGAACTCACTCACCCTTCCCTTAACGCAGCCCCCTCTCCGGCCGGATAACCAGCCCCCCTCATCGCGGATCTCTCCACCCCGTCATGAAATGCAAGCTGCTCCCACTGTACATTCCACTCAGAGGAATGAGCCAACTCCCCTGTAAATTAGAGAGCGGGGGGCTAGTTATTGTTTTCTGCCAAACAAAGGCAGTCAGCAAACAGGAGTGGAGCTGTTTTCAACCTGTGGTTAGTCAGGTTTATGGGCCGGGCCTGGAGGGAAGCTGCTACTGCTTTGTCACCAGGTTGGAGTGCCTCAAGGCTCCCTCCTGGGGCATCTCTTTGGTCCCTTTTCTGTTGTGACTGTGTGTATGTGTGGGCCCCCAGGCTGTTGTCAGGCAGATCACAGGAGTGTTCTAAGCAAGCCTGGCTGTTGGTGTATACCTACATGCCTCTGTTCCCTAAAGAAGGAGAAGGAAAGAAGGAAAAGGGAAGAAGGAGATAGGGAGGGGTAGATGAGAGATTGAGCGAGCGCATTCCTCGATTGAACAAAACGTGTCCGCAGGGGGAACTGCAAGCCCTGCAAGATTCACAGACTCCCAACTTCCAAAAACAAGACTCCCCCTCCTCCCCCTCTCCATCCTCGTCCTCTTCTCCCCCTCCTCCCCCTCTCCTTGGTCCCTGGAGTGGTTTAAAGAAAGGGATAATCTGTGGAGGAATTCCAAAAGGCAGGAATCCAGGGATTATCCAAAGAGGAAAATGGTAGATGATGGAATATTTAAGGATTTACCTGAAATGCTCGGGTTTAAGGCTTTGAGGTTTATATTTGTGACAGCATGACCAATTTCAGTTTTGCAAATAAGGTGATAAATTAACTAAACAAGACATCAGCCAAAACACGATGTGTGGACTCTTCTCTCAGACATTTACAGTATATTATGCTGGCCTGCATTCTCGTCCTGCTGAAACCTAAACATTCAGATAAATAGGTCCATGGTGAACACCCAGATTTAAAAAAAGAAAATACTTTTTGTTTAAAACAACTCAAATGTATGCAGCCAAGGTTCCACAACAATGGCATGTGCTTGATATTTTTTTTATTTTGTGCATGTGTTGTCTACGAATTAGACCCTAACCCCCTAATCCCACCAGGAGCGTCTACGCTGCGTTGCGCTGCGTTGTGCTGCGGCTGCGGCGTTTTTAGCGATCGCGGCCACTCTAGTCAATGGGTGCTATTCCACCAGACACGCTGCGCCGCGGCTCGAAGCGTCCCAGCAGCTCCTCGCCGCAAGGAATTTCTAAAATATAGGATGAATCCTATTTTTGACGCGGCGCAGCGCGACACAGGCAGGAAGTGGAATGTTCATCCAACAACTGCGAGGCTGCACACACGACGCTCCGCTTCCGCAACGTTTTGAAACGCGCCTGGTGGGTTAGGACGCAGGAGGAGGTCGCAGCGCGGCGCAGCCGCAGCGCAGACGCTTCCGGTGGGATCAGGGGGTTAGGCGTAACAAATACTTTAAAATAAGTCTCCTACTATCATTATTACATTTGAAGTTGAGTAGCACTAGCCTGCTGTAGTCCTGTTAACTTGTCATAATTAGGTCACATTAGCCTTCAGTTAGCCTAACCTACTGATTATCAGTAAAAGTAACCTGCCGTTCTTTATCTCCAATATTCTATGATATTGTCATCCAATCGTGTCTCCTGAAATCCAAGACCAAATGCACGCTAAAGGATCTTTGAGTAAGTTTCTCTCAGTGATCACATGTATTGTGTCTTGATATTTGTCCATGTTGATGTTACAAATGGAGCTGCTGTGATGCAAGTCAAATTTCCGACTTGATCTGACCATTAAAGTATCGTATCGTCTCATTTGTGTCCATACAAAATGATGGTGCAACAGCAAGTCATGGTTTACTTATTGACATCAAATTAGAACTAGTTAACATAATAAGTGTGTTGATATTTGATGAATATGAAAAGGTATTGTCTGCTTTTCTCATTTATAATTTAACATTCCCACAATTCCTCTGGACTTCCCCTGACCCCCTTGTATATGGCACAAAACTGTGTTGTTCCATACATGACTAAAATGAGTGTGTTATTGTAAACAAGCTGCATCTTTGGGGCTTAGCTCATCCTGTCCTACTTAACTGGTCGATAAACAAGCTTTAGCTTTAATTACGGTGATGTCTGATGTTGCGCCTTCTTACATCATGCTAGTATCATGTTTATGTGTTTTGTCTGGCCGTGTGTGGTTTGTGTGTGGGCATTTGTGAGTGTCCATCACAATTTCTCCATGCGTGTGTGTGTTCTCTGGATAGGACGATATACTGACAGTGGGTGTATGTTCTGGTCTGGTAGCTGTAATCACTCGTTCAGTACATTGGTTTCTGTTAGAATCTTTGTTTACGTTTGTGTGTCAGTTTTCACATGTACGAGGAGAATTACATCAGATCGGTCTATTTGTAATGCTTCTATATAGTTTCAGCTATTGTACCATCTTGTCTTAGTAGTTGATTCCATATTTAAACACGGTGTTGTCTTTCCGTGTTCTGTGTTTTATTTTTAGATATGCCTAACGTTAAATCAGGCAAATTACTTACATTTTACTGAAAATGTGTTTGCAATTAACTGTAGTTCTTTGTTACAGGATATAGCCACAATCTTGTGAACATCCCTGTATCAAATGAAGCTTTTATAACCCTGTTAACAAAGAAAAGACTATCGAGAAACAGTTTGAAGTATATATGCGTATATCAATTCTTTATATTGGTGTTATGCTTGCCTTTTCAGGTACAGGAAAAAGGCAAGTAAAAAGTATACAAAGCAAGTGAACTCAGAAGTGGAAGGTAGGAGTGTGTGTGTGTGTGTGTGTGTGTGTGTGTGTGGTGTGTGTGTAGTGTGTGTGTGTGGTGTGTGTGTGTGTGTGTGTGTGTGTGTGTGTGTGTTGTGTGTGTGTGTGTGTGTGTGGTGTGGTGTGTGTGTGTGTGGTGTGTGTGTGGTGGTGGTGTGTGGTGGTGGTGGTGTGTGTGTGTGTGTGGTGTGTGTGTGTTGTTGGATGTGTGTGTGGTGTGCGTGGGTGAGTGTGTGTGTGGTTGGTGTGTGGTGTGTGCTGTGGTGTGTGGTTGGTGTGTGTGGTGTTTGTGTGTGTGTGGGCGTGTAGTGTGTGCTGTGTGTGTGTTGTGTGTGTGTGATGTTGGTGGGTGATGATGTGTGTGTGTGTGTGTGTGTGTGTGTGTGTGTGTGGGTGGGTGGGTGGGTGGTGGGTGTGTGGGGGGGGGGGGGGGTGGGGGGTGGGTGTGTGTGGCCGTCCTACCCTATAGCTTACTATGCTTGCACTGCTGGGTTGGTTTGCTACGCAGACAGTGGAAATGGGTCTAGGACTCCCCAAGAGGAAACAGATATCTCCTACACACAGCTAACACACATATAGTACAGGCACAGTGTGACTTGATAGAAAAAGCTCTCATGCGCAGGACTTTAAAGCACATTTTGCACTCTCACACACACACTTATGCGCAATAGACACACCACACACCTGCTGGGTCTTTAGAGGAAGCTGAGCCTGTATCTGAAGATGAAAGGAGGAGAGGAGTGGAGAGACATGCAGGAGGAAGAGAGAGAGGGGAGACTGGCAGAGAGGTAGAGGACAAAGAAAGATAGCGGATAAAGAGGAAGAGGAGGGATGAAGAGTGATAGCCAACTCTGCACGCTCCCACCTTCTTTTCACCCTCTCTCCTTTGTGAACAGATGGGTGGAGGTATCAGATTGTGATGAAAGCCAAAATGGGGAAAAAGGGACCGACAGACATACATACAGTACAAACACAGCGGCAGCCACACATGGCCACACACACTTTCACTCCACCAGACAGATGCAATACTCTCTTATTGCTCTCTGTCTCCTCATCTCCCCAACATCATGTTTACATATGACATGATCTCATTGTGTTTATGTGTGTTTTTTGTGTAGTTATCACAAACTAGTCAGGTCAGACAGGTTCTACAATCTCGTTCCCACAATGGAGACAATGTACGCACAAAAATCTGAATTGACACCAACTGATGTTGATGATTTTCCTGGACAGAGAGACGGGCATAGATAGAAAGCGTATTAGGGAGGGGGAGAGGCTCCAAGCAGATGATGGATCAGATGAGCAGTAGGAAGAAAGAGAGAAGGAAGGATGAAGAAAAGGGAAGATGAGAGGAAGGAAGCCCTGTGGGTCTCTGCTTGCAGGGGGTGGAGGGTAAATGGAGGCATGGTGGAGAATTCAAATTTCTCGGTGTCAGTGGGTTCACCGGCAGTCTGCGCTGAATCCATCGCACATCATAATATACACTATGGCTCGAGCATGGAACTTATGAAATGTGTGTCATGTGCTGTTGCATTTTTAAAGCTACACTAGGGACAAATCTGTGTTGGCAGCTTCAAATGACACAGAAGAGGATTGCACACATTAAGCGCACCAATATCAAACTACACCTGATCGCTCTAGTAAAGGCATCAGAGGGATGTTTGTCGGTAAAAAAGCAATATTTGACAGGAAGGAAAATCAAAAAAAAATTCAAACTCAGTCGCTTAGATAAAATGATATATAAAACACAGAATATACAGTTGTGGAGATTTCTTTTTGAAATAAAGCAGTTTATGGATTTTTTTTGGGAAATTGGTACTATTTTATCCCAAATGTAGGAAGAAGGGTGATGTGTGTCCAGTCTGAGTCTACTACAGGTTGCCGTTGTGTGTGTGTTTGTTCTTGTGTGTGTGCTTGTCAGCTTTCTGCTGGTCATGGTGGTCAAATGTACTGCCAGCAGGGACTCTGTGTTCCCTGCCCAACAAGTGTAGTTTGATTTTATTTTTTTTACCGGCCAGACTTCCCTCTCTCTCAAATCTAGCTATGTTTAAGTCCAACTGTCAAATGAATTTTATGCAAACCTGTGAAATATTGCACACGTTTTTTTTATGGAAATTAGGTGTTTTCCATCTGTCGGTTTGAAGTGAATAAAAATAGGGCTCCTCATGTCAAATGTCCATGAAAAAGCTGGAAAAAGTCTTTCTACAACAGCATTGGGTTTTCTTGGACATGATATCGTTCACCAATCCGTTGAATAACTTTACTGTAATACAGGGGCGGATCTAGAAAAATATTCATGGGTGGTAAGAGGGTGGCAGGAGAATTTTTTGAGGGGTGGCATCCCCTGAAAGAAATATATGCTGATTTAATCGCAGTCATATCAATCAATGTTAACTTGGAAAGCCACAATATTGATATTTTAACTCAATAACATTAGGTGACGACATTATTGTGGCACATCAGTAAAGCCTTAAATATAAATATATAAGGTGGCAGACATAATTTCATGAATTTTAACTGAACAATAACTGAATGAGTTTGTTTCACTCTTAGACCAGCAGGGGTACCAAATATATGCAGACTGCTGCAATAAGTACATTAATTAACTGTCTCTTCGATGTTTGTCTAAATTAATATGATAATATTAACAATCATATCATTCCTATCAGCTGTCAATCACTGTTATGATTCACATATTCAGTGTTATTATTGAATAAACTATATTTTTTGGAGGAGTTAATGATGAACGTTCCTCAAGATGCTTGCTCACCCTCCTTCGAATTTGAAAGACAAGTAATTACTATCATATATCAAAAGAATCAAAAGGACAGTTCAGCGCCCCTCAACTTCATTGCAAACAGTTACAGCCTTGACTTTACATCAGAAAGAACAAACATTAAAGAAGTGACTAACTGCATCAGTTAGGGTTAGAAAACGTGTATTCAGCTAAAACATATACATCGCTGCAGTTATTATCCAGTGGAAAGTCCTTACCTACTGGCCTAGTTTAAATCAAAGTGGTTACTTTTTTTTGGCTGGGCAGTGAAGTTTTACACACCGTCTTATTTGACTTTCTCAGGACTTAAACAGTTTTTTGGGGGCAGACCCCCACAAAGAAGAAACATATTATACACACGTAAGGTCATCATCTTAACAGTTTATTATTCTCATCGACTCATCCGTGAGCAGAGCATCAAGTTGGCATGCCTATAACAGCTGAATGTGGCGATTACCATCTTGTTCAGCAAAACGCCTCACAAACTTATTAAGATTTAAAGCTATGGTGCGTTTTGATTCAATGCTGAGTACAGCCAGACTTGACAGGCTCTTCTCTGTCATTGTAGACCGCAAACAGTGGCGGCGCCAGAGTATTTGTGTTGGGTAATCTATGGTAGGGCTAACCCATACAGTGGTGGGGCTCAAGTCAGTATTTGCAATGTAATTACATACACGCTCCCCTTGACAGTGAAACGCCATGCGTGAGGTTTAGATTATTTCCCTGTCTCAATCTAAATTGAATTGTATGAAATAAAAAGGCACATTTGTCTTGTAGTAAATAAAAAGGGCGACCTGGAGCCAACCGTGCAATTTCCCCACAGGTGAAAGAGTTGACATGCTGAAACACCAACCCCTGCAGGGGGGTCTGGGGGGATTCTCCCCCAGGATATTTTTTTAAATACTAACATAAAATACACATTCTGGTACTCTCTTGAGAAGAAAAATAAATAAATCTATTACTACATATTTAAAAAAAATGAATGCCATTTTAGTTTTTTGTTACTTTGTTCTGAAAGCTGAACCTGCTGCTCCTCACAGAGAGAAGAGGGAAGAGGCTGTGAATTACTTTACATTGTGGATAAGGGTGGATAGCCCCCCATTTTTCTGTGTGTCAAAATGAAAGACAGCCCACACACCTATCAATCAAACCGTGGAGTCTTATTTAATTACGTAATGTTGTATCGATGTATATAGAGATGTACTATTGCAAAAGTATTCTCCGTCGGGACTTCCTGCAACAACACCACGCCGTTATCTTGATTCTGATTGGCCAGAAGACATTATCAAAGATGTTCTATTGAGAAGACGATCACTACGTGACCAAAAGTTTTTCAAACCCGTTTCTAGACTTCGGTATTTCCAGACAAGTGGCTACTGAAATCAATCTTACTAACTGCTGTCTGTGCAATTTACTCCGCGAGTTGGCGGACTTTATTTTGCTTACTTTAACATCATTGTTCATGGTGGGGCTAAGCCATTTCTTGGTATGGCTGTAACCTACCCCAGCCATACCCTGACCGCCAAATACCCTCATTCCTTCCGTCTACTTGGATCCGAATTGAAATGCTTCTCGTTTTGCGCTGTCCCCCGTTCAAGGAAATCGCCCGCCAATCATATTTCCAAACTCGCGCCAGGGGGGGAGGGGTTACAAGGCTCGGTCTTGTGCTGCATTCACTTGCACTCAGACATTAGAGATTTTCTCTCATAAATGTCCGATGAGCCACAACTTTTCCTTTCAAAACAAAGCTGCCAACTGGGGTGGCAGCTGGGGTGGCAAGGCATTTTTCTGAGGTGGCAGCTGCCACCCCGTGCCACCCCGTAAAACCGCCACTGCTGTAATAGCATTATTATCTTAAGCCAAGAGTTAGATTATAAGATCAATACCTCCCTCATATATGTGCAGTTAATATAAAGCATCCGCCAGCAGCTGGTTACCTTAGCTTAGCATAACGAGTTGGAACAGGGAAACGCTGGTGTTTCTCAATCTCGAGTAAAGCTGCTCCAGAGCCACTATTTCAAGGATACTTCGTCATCGAGTGCCACCGAAGGACTGTTCCAATGTCCAGCATACTTGGAATTCTACCGAGGCCGGCGTACTTCGTTGCGGGAAATTTCGAGGCTGCACATGTGTAGACTCCACGGTCTTAAAATCCCCACAATGCTTTGCGCACGGACCAATTTATTTGGCGGAAAATGCAAGGCAGGACCTCTCATATGATGCACACTTGCTCGCCTGTTCCATTCTTCGTTTTCCGAGGCTAGGCGGTATTCTTGCCTCGCTTCTTAAGGTACTCACTCAGAGGTACATGTGCTACCAAGTAAGCCTCCTCGACATTGAGAAACACCCATGGTCTTTTCGTTACTTGTGTGGTACCAACCCGCCTGTGTGACTTTTACACTCCTTTCTCTTTAACCTTTGGCAAATAAGAAACTTTCCTATTTCCTTTAATGCTCAAATGTGCTCTAAATCCACATGGAAACGTCAGTGCATCGCTACAGATAAAGATATTATTGGTATCCATAATCATACCTCCCAGGTGAGAGCTATGTGTGGTCTGTCTCTGTGCATTACACCGCCTGACTGACTGAGCCAACTTCCTGTGGGGAAGCAGCTTCTACGTGGGAAATGACAAACCCACACTACACTAAAAATATGTATGACAGTATAAAGTCATGCGTAGAGACGTCTTTGATCGACAACACGTGGAAGTGGCATCCAAAGATAAGTGATCAGAAATTGCAGTCCCGTCAGCTTCTTAATTCCAACGCATCAACCTCTCTTTTTCTCTCATCTGTTACTCATCGAGTAAGACTTGTTGAAGTGAGGAAACAACAGCAGAAGGGGGAAGAAGAGGGTAGGATATTTGATGAAGGGAGAGAAAGAGGTGGGGTGGGGTGGCGGGAGGGGGGGGGTGCCTAAACTAGTGTTAATTGAACACAGCTGTACCTCGTTAAACATTAATTGGCAATTAATCAGCTCACACCCCCCAGTTGAATATATCTTGAATATATATTTTAAACGAGGGAGAGAATGGGGAATAAAGTAAATTATTCACAGTAGCACAAGGAAAGCCTGTTCTCGCTCAGCCTCTCTCCACTTTTTCTCTTCTCCATCTTCTCCCTCTCTGTTCCATTCAGCCCATTAATCTAGTTTTCTGCCTTTATCTCCGCTTCCTTCCCCTCATCCGTCTGTAGTTCATCCAGAAATGGAGAGAGAGGGGTAGTGAAAGAGAGATGTCACTACAAGGAGAAAGTGCCAGAGGGGAAAGAGGGGTTGGAGCAGGAGCAAGAGACCCTGATGCTCCTCCATGAAGGGAATCATGAAGAACAGTACTATCAGTGAACAGTGTGACTATGGTCGTAGGTCACCTTGTTTAGTATCTGAAGATCAGGTAGACTATTCATTTCTATTTGAATGCATACATGATGTGGCTCTCAGTGGTGCATGTTCGCAAGCTCATAGAGTCCTATTGTGAACCCGGAAATGCCCGGAGTAGCCCAAAGTGTTAAGTTAGAAATGTATAGTATGGGTCCCCAGCACTTTGAGCTGCCGGATGCTAACTTGCATATGTTGGGCAATTTGCACATTAAAATGAGTTGCGTTAATTAGCATGAGTTGTGGGTGTTCTTGAGGATGCTGAATCCATTTAATTTTCAAGATCAAAACGGCAGTTTTAACCAGAAAGTGGCTATATTTGTGCTCCTGGTTGGTTCGACCCAAAATGTGATGATTTACTGGGTACATTTTGAAGTTTAAGAGGACCATGAACAACATATGCCATTTGCATCCAGCAGTTTCTACGTGCTGGGGACCCATACTATACATTTCTAACAGTGGGGTGCCAGCTAGGGGCGCCGCCCTCCTCTTCCCACATGTTTGATTGTCATTAAAAATGGCTGCGTCTGCAGGAGACTCCGGTGCTAGTGGATCGCCGGAGCTGTAGATTAACATGTACATGCTTATTGTAGTTGTAAGGACAATGCCTGTAGCACCATGGAGCATATGTGTGGGCTGGACCTGTGTTTTACCTGAAAGGAGTGAGCAGAGGGTGGAGTTGTCGATTCTTGTTCAGTTTTCATCTTCCTCACCCTCTCAGACTTTGAGTTGCGCACGCTGCTAAAGAGACGCGCTACCATGGAAACCAAACAATGGTGTAGCTGTATTAAAGTCCGAGTGGAAACAGTCGTGAGTAAATCTGATTTGGGATTTTAAATGGGAATTAAATCATTTGAGTGTTCCCAAAGCACCAGTGTTCTGCAGTTTGTGTGGGCCTACTGTACTGTTGCACAGTTTTGGAAGATTCATAGCTAACCATACTGAAGATTATGGATTATCTCATATTTTTAAGCCTCAATTTGTCCCCCCCCCCCCCCCCCCCCCCCCTCTCTAACATCACCAAAAGTGATAATTTAAGGTGTCATTTCTCAAAAATGTCTTCCAGGGGAGAATCCCCCCGGACTGCCCTAGTATGGTTTGGTCCCTATTTCCATAGCCCCACCAAAAATATTTTCCACCAGCCGCCACTGAGTACAAGGTAGCAAGAATACACAAAACTGACCGTGACCAACATGGAGGGAGACAGGAGAGACAAACAATGAACCGACACCAGTGGCGGCCGGCCCATAGGTGCGCTAGGGGCGCCGCCCCACCTCTTCCCACATACAAAATAAAAAATATATTTAAAAAAATATTTTTTTATTTTATTTTTATTTTTAATAAACAAGGTAAATATTATATAATGGTATCAGTAAAATGTATAATCTACAATAAAATCTCGTTTAAAATTGTGTTGTGACATGTCTAAAGTTACTGATAAGTCACATGTTTCCTGCCTGGCCTTGCCCATGTGTCATTACCTTTATATATACAGTCTATGGTCATTACCCTCTCTCGTCTGGGGCGTTAAGAAAGGAGCCCTCAACCAGTGCAGCAGCAGCCACTAGCAGCTGACTGTTGCTATCTGTAAACTATGATGCCGAAACATAATTTCAGCCATCAGCGTCGTCAAATCTGATGATCACCGGGCGCCAATGTCAGCGCCCGGTCCAGTCTGTGAGTAGTTTGGACACTAGTGACTCGTATCCGGTAGGGCTGTGCATCTTCACTGGTCTCACGATTCGATTCGATTATGATTATCCTGTCAACAATTCGATATCCCGATGCATCACGATGCATCATGATTCATACCAATGCGTTGCATCCTCAATTTTCTATATTACTGCACATGGCTTATTTTTTATCAATGCATACATGCAGTAAATACATATGAACTCTCTTTTTATTATTTAGAAAGTGCTTCAGAAATCAATAACATAAATGTCTTGACATTCATTTATAAACCAAAATAAATTAATTGTATAGGTCTAGCCTCCCTATATCTGTGTGTGAAATTGTTCCATCCTCAAAAACAAAAAAATAATGCTTCTGCAGTCTAGCTGCAGCTTCTAGCAACAGTCTTCTGTTAAAAAAGGACACTGAATGTCCTGAATGTGGCATCACACACAGGACTTGAGTCTGAACACAGCAGACAACAGGAGTATTTACAACAGCATATAACAAAATACTAGGGCTGTGCGATTATGGCAAAAATCATAATCACGATTATTTGGGTCAATAATTGATATCACGATTATTTTGACGATTATTCATTGAACATTTATTGAACTTTAAAACAAATAATATTTTACCAATAAACAAGATCAACAAATATGTTGGAGCGCACTTCCAAAAACCATACTAAACATATATTATTAATATGATAAATAAAAATAAATTAGACTAAATTAAATCAAATATGATGCAGTGTACTGTCACAACCTACTGAAAACTCCTTAACATATAGCCAACATTTTGGTAAAACATATTCAACATATTCCACTCAGTTAAACGTTGAATGCTGGCCAACCGTCATGGTCCAGAAGTAACAGGAAATACATGTTGAAAAAATACTGCATGTGGGTGCACACTTACATTCTATATGAGACTAAGTTAGCTTCATTATATCTCAGTGATTAAGTGAATAATAAAGTTTCTATCGGGTCACTATCAGCCTGTCACTCATTATTTTCAGGGAGGGGGCGGGGTTTGGAGGAACAGAGGAGACGGTGATCGCGGAAGCTTTTTCCTCCTGCCTTCACAAACTTTACACACGTATATATCGTCTGAAAATTGCTAGAGGGCATTCATACTCTGCAATCCAAGACTTAATTAAATCCAACAAAAACCTGACATGATTGTAACATGAGTCACTTTTATCCAAAGCGACTTACAATAAGTGCGTTCGACCAACAAAATACAAACTTGAAGAATAAATCCCTGTGTCTCTGAGCCGCAGCGACACGGAGTGATTCAGAGCGGGGTCCTTCTGCTGTTGGTTCTGGACTGGTGTTCTTGTGTTGGTGGATAAAGCAGACTGCTCCGTGTTTGGTGTTGCTGTGCCGCTGTCACGTCTGTTCTCTGATCTCTGCGTCACCGACCGATTTGATATTAAAGTGACAGAAAAAAAAACGTTATAGTAAAGCCGCGGCCGGAAAATCAGGAAGCAACGTTACTACGCTATAATCGATTATCTTCCGTTCACTGCATCGATACCGAATCGTCCACGTCCGCATCGCAATGCATCGTAGAAACGATTATTTTCAACACCCCTAGTATCCGGTGGGGTGACGCAGTACGGCAGTAGTTGATGACGATGGCTTCATGTGCAGGTGGAGTCTCCTGACCTCGGTCCCCGCCCAATTCCGTTCAAGAGCTAATCTCCAATCCTTTCGAAAGGAGAAGTTTGGGAGATAAACTGTTACTTAAAGACCTTGGACCGGACCAACCCGATTTGTATATATGGCAGCAAGCTCGTGAAAAAGACAAAACGTATCAACGAGGCTTCTCACGTAGCTGGTACACCAAAAAGGCATGGCTAGCTGGATGCAAACAGGTAAATGCTGTCTTTTGTTTCCCATGCTTGCTCTTCAAACAGCCGGGGACAGATACGATCTGTTCAGAAACTAGACAAAAGTTAAACAAGTACAAACCACATACTGTCTGTGTCATGGCGAATACAGTCGCTGGTTTATTTATGTCTGTATAGGCCGTTGTTGTGAGTGTGGACGGTCGGAGCATATATAACATTAGCTTAGCCAAGCTCCATTTAGAAAACACGCATTTTAAAAGGGTTTTTCGCCTGCCGTCTGTCTGCAGATTTGTCAAAGCATTAATTCATGGTTTTTACTATCCGGTATCAGTATGTTGTTACTTGGGCATCATTTTGAAATGTGTATTACAATTAAATCACGGTAAAATATGTTCATCTTGTTGTAGTTGTAGCTCCCTTGCCAGCGATTCTCTCTCTAGTTTAGCATACTCAGCCCGACTCAGCCTGGTGTTCCTGGCCCTAGAACCACGATTTATGGGGCCAGAAAAACTGTTGAATTAGGACACGCTAGCCCATGGGCGCGGGAAGGGGGTGCTGAGGGCGCTGCAGCACCCCCTAGCGGCAGGCAGGGGGTGCGGAGCTCCCCTGTCTGAATTATTATTTGACGGTTATTGCTGCTCCCGCTGTGCATAATCTGTGTAATATGTAGCCAATAAATTCCACATTGTTGGTAAAATAATATTTTCGCCTGTCCCGAAATGTTTTCTGGACAATTCTACCTCAATAATATAATACATTAACCGTGCTTTACGTGAACCTCATCATGACACTAAAGAGGACGACAGGGAACTGTAATTTCCCGTGTTCAGTGAATACAACAGAGGCAAGTCACCCGACCAATCAGAGAGTTGCATGGAAATAAAAGTGTGCTTGTGTCATTCAAGCTCGGATGTGTGTGTGTGTGTGTGTGTGTGTGTGTGTGTGTGTGTGTGGTGTGTGTGTGTGTGTGTGTGTGTGTGTGTGTGTGTGTGTGTGTGTGTGTGTGTGTGTGTGTGTGTGTGTGTGTGTGTAGTGTGTTGTGTGTGGTGTGTGTGGTGTGTGTGTGTGTGTGTGTGTGTGTGTGTGTGTGTGTGTGTGTGTGTGTGTGTGGTGTGTGTGTGTGTGTGTGTGTGTGTGTGTGTGTGTGTGTGTGTGTGTGTGTGTGTGCGGAACTAGCGCATTTAGTGTGTGTGTGTGTGTGTGAGAGAGGGAGAGAGGGACCGGTGCCAGCAGCAGGGACCGTGTTGTTAGCATCTGGTTAGCTAGCTGCACTAACGGACAAAAGTTGGAGGAGAGCTCTCCTCTCAGAGGCTCAGGTGAGCTAAAGGACTCTCTGAGTGTTTAGATAGTTAACTTTAGTCTAAGTTGTCTCAGTGGGTCTCAAACGGTTTGGTCACAAATTATTCAAAAGATTATTTCCGCGGCACACTTTCATATGATCATTATCGTTATAAAAAAAGAAGAGAATAAAGGAAAAAACAGTTATGAAATACTATATGGCAGTAAAACAAGAATACAGTTTGAAAGGAGAGTGATTTGGAAATATCCATAAAGAAAAAGAACATCTGCTTACAGTTGTGTTTCATATGGGTGTTGAGAGATGTATCCATAGATCTCTTAATGTTGCTCTCAAAGTGCACCAGATTGATGCTTTCAACTTCAATATTTAAAAAAAATCTTCCCCGGGGAGCATCCCCCGGTCCCCCCTAGAGGAGGTGAGGTCCGCTCCCCACTCGTAAAAAAAATAGCACTTTACCCCTGCCTATATGCCGTGAGCTGATTATCGAGCCTTCATTGTAACAGTCGGGTGTGTACTGTGTGTTTGCGTGTGGGGAGTACTTTTGTGCGTGCTCTATAGTGCCCGTAATAGTGTTCACTGGAGTCCAGCACCTCAGCACCCCCACTCAAAATACCTTCCCGCGCCTCTGCGTTAGCCAGTACTAGGCCAAGTGGAAACGCAACCAAAAATGGACCCCGCACGGCTCGGCACGCTTAAAGCCGCGCTGCATTGGAAACGCGCCAATACATCACCAGAAGTCCTAATTTAAAGGGTCATTTCTCCCAAAAAAATAAATTATATCAACAGCCCCACCAAAAATATTTTCCACCAGCCGCCCACTGATTTCTAACATAAAACTTTGGGCTACTCCGGGGCATTTCCGGGTTCACAATGCTGGCAACTAAACTGATATGAAAAGTGACAGAAATAGTTGTGTGAAGAATGAAAAAAGAGAGCTTCACCACCTGACCAATAGCTGTGTGGAATGTGCCTGCTTGTCAGTTTCAGAAAGTTATAAAGCTCGGAGAAATATCGTATTTTCAAATGTAGCCAGCCAGTGTGCACTCACTTTTAGAGCAACCTGAAGTTTATATCCAGCATTTGACCACAGGCACTTTGTGTGCTCGTGTTTGAAGA
The DNA here is from genome assembly GCF_902827175.1 of Gymnodraco acuticeps. NCBI lineage: Eukaryota > Metazoa > Chordata > Actinopteri > Perciformes > Bathydraconidae > Gymnodraco > Gymnodraco acuticeps. Next base: position 68,691 of record NW_022990251.1, on the reverse strand, counting down.
CATACTGTGTGCAGTAAACCCAGTCTGTCCTGTACTGTGTCGGCTGTTCTGCCCAGTGCTGCAGGCTCTTATATAACAGTGCTGATTACAGCAACAAGGGTGACCTGCGGTGCCCTGACACACATTCTTTGTGTCCCGCCTTCCCTCGATCTGTCACTATCTCATCATCCCCGCTCACACTTGTTTCCTCTCCCTGAAATCTCCGCTATTTCCATATCGCCTCAATTAAACGCTCTCTTAAACGCTCTCCATAAACGCTTTGTTTCCTTCTGTCTCCTCTCATTATCCAGCGCTGTTTCCCTCCTTTTCTCCGCTTTCTTTATACGGTGTCATTTTGGCTGCATCCCAAATTCCCAGCTATTACTAAACATGCTTCTACCTCTCTTTCCACTGTCCTATCAGTCGCCATCTATCTGCCCTCACCATATCTCCCTCCCTCCTCTCTCCCTCTCTCTCTCTCTCTCTCTCTCTCTCATCTCTCTCTCTCTCTCTCTCTCTCTCTCTCTCTCTCTCTCTCTCTCTCACTCTCACTCTCACTCTCACTCTCTCTCACTCTCTCTCTCTCTCTGGGCTCCAGCTCAAATATTAAAATGATATTGCATACTGGCTAGGGGCCAAATCAGCAAGGCGATAAATCAATACAGCGAGAGGATTATGTAACGTGCCACCATATTGACTAGCTTTCTCTCCTCCTCCCTCCCTGGATGGTTTCTCCTTTGCTCCTTGCTCTCTAGCATTGACTCACCTGGTTTCACTTGCCCTCATTTAACCAGATAAATTGTAGGACTCTTATTTGAAGACTCAGTCTTTAGGTTTGTTTCGGGGTAAAGTAACATTAATGCACAGCTTCATACAGAGCACGACTTCTGTCATCAAACAATTAGCACCTGTTAAAAGCGACAGGAGACTAATTGCCAAATAATGAGAAAACATATTAGTGTAAATGTGATGAATGTAAAAACAAGTTAAACCTGACAGTGGTTTGAATCATTAAAAAGAAAAGAATGAAAGTGTTGCTCACCTCTGATGGGGCTTTCACACCAACGCGGTTCCAGGGCCGGTTCGGAATAGAGCCTGAAAAGCACCGGTTTTTCCTGTTCACACCGCAGCGGAGCCGCCTCTAAGCTCCGGAATCTGGTTCGTTTCAAGCACCAAAAATGTTTCGGTTTAGAAGCAAGAACCGCATACGTCACGCTTACGTCGGAGAGGGGCGAGATTAACCTGAGCTAACAGTTAAAGGCGAGTACGGCAAATAGAAGTACAACAACAAGCAAAGTGACTAGAACGCAACCACACACTTATAAAAGCACACTTTATAAAGTCAGGCAACACTAACCAGGCTTCGTGTGATTCTGTTTATTTGTACCTTACTTTGACCATCCGTTCGCTGTCATTGATCATTGTGGAGAGCAGGCAGACGTTTTGTTTTGTATTATAGCAGCTATCGGATGGAATCAATACATGGGCTGCACAGGTTGTCATGTCCGACTATCACAAGTAGAATCATAATGAAAAATACGCCGGTAAAATGTGCCTTATGCCACAATAGGATAGCAACAACAAGTAGTCAAGATAGTCAGTTTAGCTTCGGTTGCTATGCTAACATCACCCATTTTATACCAGAGAAACTTTAATAACAGCGTTGAAACACATTCACTTATGGGGAATTGAGGATATGTATCAGCTGCTTGTGTGACAGTCAGACAGTGAATACTTTACAGCGGTCCGTAAATGCCGCTGAAACATATTAATAAACAATTAACCATGGCAAAAGTACAAGGTTGGAGAAGTCGTTATTTAATTTAATCTGGCTTCGTGTGATTAAAAGCAATAGAGAGGCGAAGTCCCGCCCATCTACTTCCGACCCATGGGACCTTATTTTAGAAAAATTATGTATTGAAGTCAATGGAGAGAGAAAGATTATCTTTCGACCCCGTTTGAATTGCGCAACGAATTACACATATGATGTTTGTCAATTTAACAAATAATTTCCATGTCAAAAAAGTCAGTTTGTTGTAAAACTGTTGAAATATAAGACTATGAAAAATACGCAACTAGAAAGACTACACATCTTGGCTTCTGTTTGCAGGTTATATCATTGTATTGGCTAGAATAGTGTCTCTTCTGTAGTCTGTTATGATGCACGGTTATTCTATGCATTTTAATTGTTTTATCAAATTAATAATTAACTTTTTTTGTTGGTTAATTGTTAAACTTAGTTGTTGGTTGTTGGCCCAGCTCCAGTGATACTCGATTACTGCTGCATCTTGTGATTACCAGTTTACTACATTTATCTATAAATCGTGTAGTCTCAAATAGTTGTTTTGTTATACTGTAAATCCCCTTAAATGTCATAAAATAGTAAAACATTTTCATTCCAGCTTCTTAAAGCCCAAAGTGATGTCCTAAAATGTCTGTTTCTTCAGTCAAAAACCCAAATATTATATTCAATTTAATAACATATTAAATTAAGAAAGGCAGGAAATCTCCATTTGAGAGGCTGAAAACAAAATTAATAATACAATGATTTCTATATAGCGTAGAACTTTCAATTACATAGTTTATTAATACTTTCAAATGTTGATTGGACAGTATAAACTGTCCAGATGAACACACCAGATTTATACAGCTTTAACATCAGGTTAAAATATTAACCCATAATGTATTTGTGTTAATAAATATGCGCAGAGTTCAAGGATGTTCTGACTCAACCGTATGGTATATCACTAATTAGAAGCTGTGATAACTTTCCACTGCAGCTGTTCTCTGATGAAATGTCTTCCCTTCAAACAGCTTTTAAACGGTGTGTGTGCTTTACATGCAGGAGCTCTCATGAGTTAACCTCGCAGACGCATTGAACAACTGGCACATTTGGCCCTCACTCTTTTTGTTTTAGTATTCTCTGTTACTTTTTTATTCTGGTCATGCTGTCTGAAGCTGTGTCTCCTGGTGCCCCGGCTTCTTTATGGAGAGAGAGGGGGAGGGGGGGAGTCTATAGGAGTCACTGAGTGCAGTAGTAGTTCCTATATTTCCTCCAGCCTATGCCCCTGGTCAGAGAGTGCAGCGGCTCCATGCTGTATTTTCCATACCTTCACCCCCCACCACCCGTTCTCTCCTTTCCCATCCTCTTCCCCGACTTTCCAACTGTACTATTTCTCTCCACTCTATCTTCCTGCATGTAGCCGGCACTCCAAGAGTATGTGTGTGTTTGTGTGTACAGGTATGAGTGTGTATGAATGTGATCTATAGGAAACATCTTCCAATGAAAAAAAGGAAACATCAAGCATGCATTTTTTAGTGTGAGTGTAACGTCCCCTACACACGGCGGCGTGCGTTGACGCTTGCCGGCGGGCATGTCTGAAGCTAGACCAACAACCAATCACCTGAATCTCCCGCCCTGGACACACACGCTTTGCTCCCACAATGCAGTTTGGCGAAGCTTGACGTCACCCCATTCAAAGTGAATGCGCAGAAGCGCTGAAGCGTCAACGCACGCCACCGTGTGTAGGGGCTGTAACGGAGCTTACACTCGGCGGCGTGCATTGAAGCTTGCCGGCGGGCGTGTCTGAAGCTCGACCAACAACCAATCACATGAATCTCCCGCCCCGGACACACAAGCACGCAGTTTGATTGGCTAGAGCTTGTACTGGCATATGATTCGATTGGCTGGCGCTTCCGTCGAAGCTTCAAAAGTAAAACAATGCTCTACTTTGGAAGCGAGCAACGCGAGCAAAGCGAAGCGACGGAACTACAATGCAGTTCGGCAAAGCGTGACGTCACCCCATTCAAAGTGAATGGGCAGAAGTGTTGAAGCTTCAACGCACGCCGCCGTGTGGACGTACGTAACAGGCCAACAAGTGGGCACTACTTGTCCTATCCTGAAAGCACAGCAGAGACCAGAGTTTATTTGCTCACTGTGAATGCAGTACCTTTTGTATCAAAACATTCAATCCAAAGGTTATGTGTTAGAAAGCATTCATGTCTGTTCATTTGTCAGACTTATCAAATGCACATTAAGTAATATTGATCTGGAAAGTTTTGCTTTGTTCAACCAGTCAAGAGATTTCCTTGAGGAAACAAACTAGAAATCACACACTAATGAAATAGTCCATAATTCAATGCTGAAAGCACCGACTTTCAATCTCTTAGAGAACAACACAGAAAAATTATTGTGTAGCACTGGCTATCATTCTTATTGGTAATAAAAAGAGGCAAAACCGAAACGAAGAAACACGAGCCATCAAACGAGCAGAGGTTTTAAACAAACTCTTTGTCCGTTGTAAACGTTCAGTTATCAGATCAGCTTCCTGGTTCGACTTTGACCTACCGTACTTGTAGTAGTTATATTGTATGTCCTTTTTCTGTGCCATGAGAAATTATTACCATCTTTGTTGTGCGCTCACTTCTGGTTTTTACTTACAAATAAAGAGCTCTATACAGTGCATCCGGAAAGTATTCATACCCCTTCACTTTTTCCACATTTTGTTATGTTACAGCCATATTTCAAAATGGATTAAATTCATTTTTTTCTCAACATTCGAGACACAATACCCCATAATGACCAAGTGGAAAAAGTTTTAAAATATTTTTTGTAAATTAATTAAAAAATAAAACACTCAAATATCACATAAACATAAGCATTCACACCCTTTCGTCAATACTTTGTTGAAGCACCTTTGGCAGCAATTACAGCCTCAAGTCTTCTTGAGTATGATGCTACAAGCTTGGCACACCTATCTTTGGGCAGTTTCTCCCATTCTTCTTTGCAGATTGTCTCAAGCTCCATCAGGTTGGATGGGGAGCGTCAATGCACAGCCATTTTCAGATCTCTCCAGAGACGTTGAATCGGGGGAAAGTCTGGGCTCTGGCTGGGCCACTCAAGGACATTCACAGACTTGTCCTGAAGCCACTCCTTTGTTATCTTGGCTGTGTGCTTAGGTTTGTTGTCCTGTTTAAAGGCACGGACACACCAGGCCGATTATCGGCGTCGGTGGGCGTCAGGCCAAAATAATAATAATAAATCACTCTGATTCCAGTTCGTACGTGCTTCTTGGCCGTCGGCTGAAGTCTTTGCGGTGTGTTCCAGTGTGACACATGGCCAAAAAGCAGAGACGCGAGGCGACGCAACAGTCGGGGTCCGTCTGTGTCAGTTCTTTGTTGTCAGATTGGTGTGTCCGGCCGGGCCTTAAAGGTGAACCTTTGCCCCAGTCTGAGGTCCAGAGCACTCTGGAGCAGGTTTCCATCAAGGATCTCCCTGTACATTGCTGCATTCATCTTTCCCTTGATCCTGACTAGTCTCCCAGTTCCTGCCGCTGAAGAACCTCCCACAGCATGAAGCTGCCACCACCATGCTTCACGGTAGGGATGGTGTTGGCCAGGTGATGAGGGGTGCCTGGGTTCCTCCAGACATGATGCTTGGCATTCAGGCCAAAGAGATACATTTTGGTTTCATCAGACCAGACAATTTGGTTTCTAATGGTCTGAGAGTACTCTAGTGGCGCATTTCCACTGCTGGGCCTCGCACGGCTTAGTACGGTATAGTTAGGCCTTGGTAGGCCAGGCTTACTTTATGCTGCGTTTCCATTACAGTTTAGGAACTGGGGTAGTAACTATAGTAACGCAGTGTAGGCGGAGCCGTGACGTCATCTTCAATGCGAAACACAAAACCAACATCAGCCGTTAGCTGTTAGCACTCAGAGCTCACAGCTCCTCATATCTGTTCAGAAACTAGATAAAAGTACCCGCTAGCCGGAACTACGTCTATTGGGAACGCAACCAAAAACGGGCCGGGCACGGCACGCTTAAACCGCGCTCCGCGCTGTAGTGGAAATGCGCCTTAGGTGCTCCATGTGGGCTTTCATGTGCCTTTGGCTTCCTTCTGGCCACTCTTCCATAAAGGCTTGATTGGTGGAGTGCTGCACAGATGGTTGTCCTTCTGGAAGGTTCTCTCATCTCCACAGAGGAACACCAGAGCTCTGTCAGAGTGACCATCAGGTCCTTGGTCACCTCTCTGACCAAGGCCCTTCTCCCCCGATGCTCAGTTTGGTTTGGGCAGCAAGCTCTAGGAAGAGCCCTGGTGGTTTCAAACATCTTCCATTTGCAAATAATGAAGACCAATGCGCTCGTTGGGACCTTCAATGCTGCAGACATTTTTCTGTACCCTTCCCCAGATCTGTGCCTTGATACAATCCTGTCTGAGGTCTACAGTCAATTCCTTGGACCTCATGACTTGGTTTGTGCTCTGATATGCACTGTCAACGGTTGGACCTCATATAGACAGGTGTGTTCTTTTCTTAGTCATGTCCAATCAATTTAATTTACCACAAGTGGACTCCAATCAAGTAATGGAAACACTTCAAGGATGATCAGTGGAAACGGGATGCACTTGAGCCCAATTGTCAGTGTCAAAGCAAAGGGTGTGAATACTTATGTACATGTGATATTTCATTTAATTATTTTTAACACCTTTGCAAAAAATTCTTTAAAAACGTTTTCACTTTGTCATTATGGGGTATTGTGTGTGGGATATTGTGAACAAAAATGAATTAATCCATTTAGAAATAAGGCTGTAACAAGTTAAGTTAAGGGCTTTCCGGATGCACTGTAAGCTGGGCTAAATTGTTAGTTTTGATACAACTTACCATGTTAAGTACAATGCCATCTTATATTATTTATATGAAAGACAAAACTATGAAAATAGACCCAATCTGTAAGTTAGTGAACTGTTCCGTTAAGGATCATAACTGAGTTTACAAAAAGGAAATGGCAGTAAAGCAATCATCTAATGTAATTCTCTTAATTAGAAGGATAAATGAGATGTAGTAAATCCAATCAGAACACTAAACGCAGGCTGACAGGAGTCTCTAAATGCAGGAAAACAGAAACCATGTATCCCAGTGGTCATGTTGTACCAGATCTAGAGTCTGAACCTGGAAGCCATTGTTCTCATCAAGCCACATGTTAGCTGCTTTTATGCTAAACCTTTATCGCTGGGTTCACACATCTGTTGGCATGAAGATGTCGGTGCAATAAATTCACATCTGTGCAGGAACGCACTGCAGAGTTTAAAAACCCCAATTGAAGGTTATCTGAATCGATTTGTTTAGTTTTTTTTAATCAACAGCTCACTGTAGGTCAAAGCACGTCTCCATCAGGCTACATGGCACTAATGAAGAAGAGAAATCGAGGTAGAGTGAACACAGAGGCTCCTTCTCCTCTCCAATCCCATCTGTTTGACACACAGAGGTAGGGAGGGGAAGGATGGAGAGAGGGAGGGAGGGAGGAGAGAGGGAGGGGTGGTAGACGAATGAGAACGAGGCCAGATCAGGCTGAGGGAGGGATGGGGGGAGGAAAGGGGGGAGGTGCTGTTTAGAGAAAGGCAAGGAGTGAAAAAAATCAGAGGGAGGCAGGCTGGGGGGTTGGGCTCCGAGCCTGTGCATGTGAGAGAGGGAGAGAGAAAGCAGCGAGCGAATGTGTGTTGTGTATGTCTGTGTGTGTTTGTGCGTGAGTGTGCGCTCGCTCTGTTCCTTTCTTTTCTTTGTTTGACTACTGAGTGGGGGGAAAGCGAGACAGAATATAGAGAGATAGAGAGAGGGTGAGGAAGAGAAACATAGACAGAGGAGAGAAAGAAGAGGATCTAAAACACTTTATTTTTTAGAGAGAAGAAAGACAAAGGATTTCTATTTTGGTCTCTTGTTTTTTCTTTCTTCATTTTCCTTACAGGCTGTAGAATAAGAGCAACATATATAATAATAACAACAACAGCTCTGCATGCTTTTGACAACAGTGTCATATTCAGGAGCAGTGTGTGTTTTCTGTGCTGGCTCTGTGTGTGTGTGTGTGTGTGTGTGTGTGTGGGGGGGGGGGGGGGGGGTGAGCTGAGGAGGGGGGGGGAGGCAGCCTGTGCAGTTTAAAGGGAAAAAGCAAGGCACACACAAAGCTGGGAGCACAGGAAAGGAAAGGAAAGGTAGTGGGAATCTGCTGAGCTGGCTGACGCTGTAACTAACAGACCTCTCTGGGATTGTACTCCACCGAGCCGACCCTGCGTCTCTCTGTGAGCTCAACCCGAGCCGGCCACGGTAAGACAAGCTTCCTATCCCCGAGCTCTCAGCTGTGTCACCGCCGCCGCTCTGCAGACAAAAGCAGGAGAAAGTTGCTGTGTGTGTGTGCAGATTGAGAGAGGAGCTAAGCTAAAGGCTGAAGCTAAGGCGTGAGGAATGCAGCACAAAGGGAGCTTGTGCTCCAGCTGGGGCTGTGTGTGTCTGAGTGTGTGTCTTTGTGTGTGTCTTTGTGGAAGGGCTTGAATGTTTGTGTCACAGGGCTTCCAAAACTTTTGAATGTGTAGCATGCCCCAAAATAGACAAGCACTATCACAGAGCCCCTTTTTGGGAACAAATATGTAATTGTGTTCTGAAGGAGGAGACAGGAAGAGCTCCTATCAGATCATTATACAGTACATGCTTGGGATCTTACTGACAGCAATCATTCAGATCATTGTCATTAAGGAGGAAACAAAAGGAAATCCTATAAGAAGAGTCCTGAAGGTCCCAACGTGTTAGTTTAAAAACCAGTGGTACATGTCGGAGCCGGTCGATTTAAATACCCCCGACGGCTCTGCAGCCAGCTGGCTCACCGGCGCAGAAACAAAACACTAAAGTAGTTCATTTGTACCTCTTTGTCTCCTTTCCACCTCTCTTTCACACTCTTCCCCTGTGTCTTTTTTCTGTCTTTCATCTTCACTCCTCGCTCTTAGCTGATTAAATTGCCAGTTTGCTCAAAAGATCTCCCTCTCTCTTTCTCCCCCTCTTCTCTTTTTCTCTCATTTGTATGTTTCCACCAGTACCTATCCTCTCATGATCTCTGCATCGTGTAATAATCAGGTCACTGTATTGAACTTGGGTCTTGTGACTTTGCAGCCTAAGCATTAATCAGTGAACACAAGCCCAGACACACACACAAGCACGCACAGATGCCGGCTCCCATTAGCTCCTTACATACAGTTAAATACACTCAGCCCTGTTCTACAAAGTGTGTGTTGTCCTGACCGGTGTGTTGTGGTCTGGGGGCTTTCAGGTTGTTCTCATCAGTAGTATGGTATGAGGTAAGCAACAGTTTTTGTAAATGTATGTGAGTAAATGATATATAAAGGGTTTTTTTTGTGTTTGTGTGTGTGTGTGTGTGTGTGTGTGTGTGTGGTGTGTGTGTGTGTGTGTGGTGTGTGTGTGTGTGTGTGTGTGTGTGTGGTGTGTGTGTGTGTGTGTGTGTGTGTGTGTGTGTGCTGTGTGTGTTGTGTGTGATGTGTGTGTGTGGTGTGTGTGTGTGTGTGTGTGTGTGTGTGTGTGTGTGGTGTGTGTGTGTGTGTGTGTGTGTGTGTGTGTGTGTGTGTGTGTGTGTGTGTGTGTGTGTGTGTGTGTGTGTGTGTGTGGTGTGTGTGTGTGTGTGGTGTGTGTGTGTGTGTGTGTGTGTGTGTGTGTGTGTGTGTGTGTGTGTGTGTGTGTGTGTGTGTGTGTGTGTTCGTGTTCCTCCCTGCGCGAGGGTGTGAGAAACACAACACTTGTGCTGGCGTCTGCCTGGAGCTAATATTGTGACTGTGTGTGTGTCAGTCCCTGTCCTAATTAAATCAGTGCCCCCCCCCCGTGTCTAAACCCAATGCTAATATTCCTAGAATAAAAGCCTCACTGGAAAAAACATCTGACGCGTACTACCGTAAACTGATCTTTACAGTACTCCTGCACACACACACACGTGAGTGACCGGCCTGCACATGCGCACACACACACACACACACACTTCCACACACAAGGCAAAATCCCTCTTACTATTCCATTTGCTGCCCCCACCCTTCCTGTTCCCCCCTAGGGAATTTCCTCCTTTCTTTCTTTTCATTAGTTCATTACCAGCGGAAGTAGAGCATCCTTTACTCTCTGACATTTCTCTTTCCTTTTTTTCTTGTCTTTCCTTTTTTATTCCTCCACCACTTCCTGTCCTACTGCGATTATCCAATATCCAATGGCGTGCCAGGCGCGGTTCAGCCAGGGTCGCCTGCTGTGGGCTGGAATACATCAGAGCTGCTCGCTCACTGGCTGACTCCTACTGTACACAGCACACAGCCAGCATTAATGCTGCATAGGATATTGCATGATATATTATATTATGGTATGGCAGAATTGATTATGCTAGGATACATTACTAGACAAATAAAATGGTCAGATAAATGAAAATATGCATTTGGTTACATTGCTGATTTTGAGTAGACTTTTATGGTATAGAAGTAAAAGCCATATAATGAAATTGCTGTCGCATGTGGGCTATATAATTACAAAAACATTCTTGATGTTATGTTTATGCGCATTTTGAAAACAATTGCCTACATTTTCTCCTGATAAAAGTATTTTAATCTATATTTAAATAGTGTTATAGCATCTAGAAAGAGTCAATTACTTTCCATTATGGCTGTTGTTTTTTTCTCTGTAGGCTACAGTTTTGCATAGTCATTTGTTGAGGGGGGGGGGTTGACCCGGCCCAGCTGTGTGTTTTGCAGATGCAGATCAAATATGGGGATTTGGCCCATGATAACAATTGATTCTGAGGCTGTCTGTGTAGCAACAAGCCATTTCCTGCACAGAGAGCCATTAGGACGCCACCCAAACCCCCCCCCCACGTCTGTCACCCACCATGCTCCCGTGTTCCTCTGCAGATGTGCACGATCATACAAACACACACAGGAGGTGGGGGCAGTGTGTTTTTGTGATTGAATGTGTGTGTGCATACTCCCCTCTCTACCCCTCCTCAGCCTCAGGGCAGTCCCCCCACAGCTGAAGGGGGGAGATTGTGCATTCATTGGAATGGAGGCTGAGATGGCATGGGGGGGGAGGAGGAAGGTGAGGGTGATTGAGTGTGCTGCCTGGAGAAGAAAAAGGGACACAGAAAGAAGAGAGAGAGAAGAGGAGAGGGGGAGGGGTGGGCCGCCTTGTGTTTAAAACAGGGGGAAAAGGGGGAGGAGAGGAGCAGACAGGCAGGAAAGGAGGTTGAGGGGTGGAGGTGAGGGGAGGCTGGCTGGCGCCGTGGCTGGGTTGTGTCTGTGGAGCTGGGCTAATAACAGCTTGGGTTCAAGGAATCATTTGAGGAGACACACTCATGTAAATAAATGTTACTCTTATTGATAGTGTGTGTCTTTGTATATATATATATATATATATATATGTATGCGTTTTCTTGTGGCATAGATATTTCATGGAAAGTATTTCTTGTGTAGTTGGCATGCAGATGAAAGTTCATTCAGTTGCGATCCTTTAAAGTAACAAAAATGATAATCCCTAAAGATACTTCTTAACTTCAGCGATAACCTTTAAAGATGTCTGCTCTATGATTTCATGTTCATCTGTGTTTCCCAGGTGTATTTCTGCAGCTTTGTGCAAGTAAGTGTTGATCATGAAATGTAATAGCTTTAGTAAAACAGTTAAACGTTGCATCATGTGGCCTCAGAGAGTATAATTCAGACATGGATGTATATTCAGATTTGCAGATTTACTTCTTTAAACAGAGTATGTTCGAAGTAAGTATTGGGGATTGTGTATATGTACTAGTGGGTGGAACCAGCTGGCATTGTGTCGTCTCAGAAATGTTCAAGGTGCAATGTGGTGTATTGGTGCAATGCTAACAGTATTCTTTTTGAACAATAGTCCGCTGTTCATAGCATACTTGCCATCATGTGTGCCAATTCCTTACAAATGCAGACTCTGTTGTTCAGTGTGTTTCTGTAGAACATACACACACACCTACAGACAGTAGTTACATTTTATCATGTGGCTGAATGTTCTGGTCTGAGGCTTTATCTCTGACTACACTAGTTATATTATTCAAAAGCACAGTTCGTTAAGGCACAGAGGGATAAGGCTTAAGTGGTTAATTCTATTATGAGGGGTCAAAGGGTTCAGGCAGATTAGCTTTGGCCTTGGAGCTAATATCCAGCACAGAAACTAGCCTGTGTAGGTAGCTGTATATGATTAGCAGAGAGAAAGACAAAGGGAGCGACAGAGACGTGATGAGAGACGGAGACAGAGAGGCAGGCTGGTGGAAGGTCAGATCCTGCAGCGGTTCTCATTTACTCTGGTCTGGATCTGAGCTGCAAAAGTGGAAAGAAAATGAAGAAAGATGAAGATATATGTTGGGCAGTGAGAGAAAAATATCCTTGCTGAGGCATTTTGAATGGACCCACACACACAAAGGTAGAATGCTGAGTGTGCACATGGCGTCTTTGTGTGATAGAGACGGGCTGAGGTTTGTTGATTTAAGGTAATGGCTTCCAGTTTGTGTCAGTCAGGAGACGCCTGTGTCACTACTACTGAGGATAGACAGGGCATTGGCTGAGTGAAATCCACACACACACACACACACACACACACACACAACACCACACACACAAGCACACTGCATGAGGTTGTGTGACTGCATATGATTTACTGGCCTGAGTTTGATGGCCTCTGTAACAAGGAGCGTGTGACTGACTGACACAGGTGTGTGGTGTGTGTGTGTGTGTGTGTGTGTGGTGTGTGTGTGTGGTGTGTGTGTGTGTGTGTGTGTGTGTGTGTGTGTGTGTGTGTGTGTGTGTGTGTGTGTGTGTGGTGTGTGTGTGTGTGTGTGTGTGTGTGTGTGTGTGTGTGTGTGTGTGTGTTGTGTGTGTGGTGTGTGGTGTGTCCTTTGCTGCTTGGCTGATTTTTATCACTCCTTTGCAAAGGTCAAGATTGGAACTGTGTATGTTTATGGCGTCTCTTGCATTATGCGTGTGAAGGGTTGTGGATTGTTAAAGCCTGCTCGCTTTGTAATGAGGATACAGAGTTTTGATAGTGCATGATTTAAGGGGAGGGAATGAGGAAGATGACAAAAAAGAGAATTGTTTATAATGGTAAAAGACTAGAAATTCAATGTAGGTATCTGACTTTTATTAGAACTTCTGTCTTGCTCCTGTTTCTAAACTGGGCACGTCTTTATTTCCTCAACAGTGACGTATTAATGCTCCTGGGATAATGGAAGGTGTTTTCCCCCTCTGTTGTAGTGCTTGTATTCATTATAAGCCGCTTGTTATATTAATGATATCTGCGTTGAAGTGTGTCCTACTGTTGCACTCTGGGTAGGAGCAGCTGCTAAATGCCTTAATTGTGCCACAAAAAACTGAATGTATAATAAAAGTGCACCAACAGAGATTCACATAAACACAAACACATGACAATTGGTGCTGTGTTTTTACTGCACTCTGTAATTGTGCACTGGATAAATGTGCAGGCTCTTTGAAGATCTCTGCTCTCCTTTTCGTCTTCTCTCTTTCTGTTTATTTGTGGTGTTTCTCATAAAGTGTGGTACTGCCCAGATTCTCATTGTCTGTGCAAAAGTGTTTTCTTTGCTTGTGTCTGCATCTGAGGATGGAGAGTGTGTGTGCAAGGGACAACTCTCCAAAGTAGATATATGTTGCTGTTAGTGTGTGCCGACAGCTTGTGAATGAAAAGGTCTTTCAGGGAGCTGGGTTAGCTTGCAGGTACGTGTTTGGCTCCTGTCGATAACGACGCAAGACTTAAACACAGCGTTTAGTCCTGTCTTTACTCCAGGGCTGCTCCTGAAGACATGTGTGATCCAATTTTTATTAAGGTTAAGTAACACATTTTTATTGAACCAAATGCTTGCCAAACAATCGACTACTTGCACATTCAGCAGAAGCTTAGCAACATGGGCAAAACAAAGTAATCAAGTTAGTACACATCTATGGACGTTCACTACCTTCACATGCAACACAACTACACACACATATTGACTATGCTAGTGACCCCAAAGTGAGCTCCATCGATCCGGCTGATTTACTTACAGTAATGCATTAACCCAATTATGATTCTGAGGAGTTGGAGGAGAAGAGACGAAACAATTCGATGTTTGTGTTGCTTTTAGATATTTTGGTTTGAAGTGTCTTCTCATCAGTGGCGGTTCTAGACCAATTTGACTGGGGGGGCCACTGGGTACTCGGTTTTTGGCAAACCGAGTACCAGAAAATATACATTTACACTGAACAAAAATATAAACGCAACACTTTTGTTTTTGCTCCCATTTTTCATGAGAGATGAACTTTTCTATATACACAAAATAACCATTTCTCTCAAATATTGTTCACAAATCTGAAAAAATCTGTGATAGTGAGCACTTCTCTTTTGCCGAGATAATCCATCCCACCTCACAGGTGTGGCATATCAAGATGCTGATTAGACAGCATGATTATTGCACAGGTGTGCCTTAGGCTGGCCACAATAAAAGGCCACTCTGAAACGTGCATTTTTGCTTTATTGGGGGGGTCCGAAAACCAGTCAGTATCTGGTGTGAGGGGTAGGGGTAGGGTTAGGGTTAGGGTAATGTTGTGAATTGAGTGGTTATTTTGTGTATATAGAAAATGTTTTAGATCTTTGAGTTCATCTCATGAAAAATGGGAGCAAAAACAAAAGTGTTGCGTTTATATTTTTGTTCAGTGTAAAAAAAACAACAAAAAAAAACTTGTCATTGTTAGGGGGGCCACAGGGGGGTCAGAGGTCAGTGTTAGGGGGGCACTGCCCCCCCCTAGAACCGCCCCTGCTTCTCATCCTACTTCTAATACTTTCCTTTCTGCCACCTCTTCTCCTAACTTGCTACAATCTCTTTCCTTTCTTCTTCTCCTGCCCTTGTTTCCCTCTCTTTCTTTATCCCCTGTGTGTTGCATCATCCTCCTCTTTAGCCCAGTTCCGCATTGAACCTTGACCCCTCTCAGTTGTGTACTGTAACTTCTATGATAACTGGGCTTTTGTGCCACAATGTCTCTTGCACCATGTATTCTCAATACATGAGTCATATATGAGTCAGAGCTGAGACACACAGGAGGCAATTTATTTGATAAGATGCAGTTGAGTCTTTCAAATTAGCTACTTTATTACCAGCCTAATTTCCTCTCTGTAATGTAATTTGCCTTTTTTCTTTTGTATTGTTGCAAATTCTCTAGTGTGTATGAAGATAATATTTTGTCTTTTTTTTTGTAATGCATTTGTAGAAATAGCAGGTGTGTGTATAAAATAAAGTATTAGATATCCCTGGAGCGTTTACAAGGATATATATGTGTGTGTGTGTGTGTCCTGTAACTTGATCTGTCTCGAGGAGTTGAGCCCTCCATCCCTCCTCTGTCTGTCTGCACCCAGCTTCTCTTTCCCTCTCTCCTGTATCTCCCCCTACCCGTTCACAGCCTTCTCTTCTTTCCTTCTGTCTCCCCCTTTTCCTGCCTTTCATCCGCCTCTCCCTTTTCTTCCTCCGCACCATACATGTGTAAATCTAGGTCAATCAAAACATAGAAATACAACTGTCAGAAGCCTTTTTGCATCTGTCTCTCCCTCACTCTCTGTTTCTCTTTCTCTCTCTCTTCTTTACAAACACACACACACTCACTGTGATCAGATGACTTTGATTGCAAAGATCAGAGAAGGCAGAAGTGTGTTTCGTGGGGGGGTCAATGTTGGTGTTGTAATTGATTTTCTCTGTTCCCTTTGTTTGACTAGTGTTAGATGTCACTCTGGAAGCTTCCATACTGTACTGTGCTGATAGGATATACAGTGTGTGTGGGTTGGGTGGGGCAGGGTGACGGCTGAGGTCATGAGACTCTCTCCCACGGGATTTATATCACTGATGTATAGAATTACAAGCCTTACAGTGTGTGCACTCCATCTCTGTCAGATGGCCATCCCTGCATAATGACTTTTCTTCTTCCTGTATTCATTGAGCAGAAACATCGAAACTATGACCCTAAAGCCCCGGCCACACGAGGACGATAACGGTCGTATCTGCTACAGTTCACTCTCAGATAGACGGTTCGGCCACACGAGGCCGACATGGAAACGCAGATAACGATAACGGGTCCCAAGGTGGGTAGATCTGCAAACGAAACGCTCTGGGGGGGGGGGGCAGGCAAACGGCTCCGTGTTTACGCCTATACGATCATTTCCTGATAACGTTGAAGCAATAGCCCCGCCGCTCTCCTGCTCAGAGATCAGCTGCTGGGCTGTCAGAAGAGGGGGAGGAAAAGAGAGGCTCCGTTCTTTATTCTTATATTATTATTATTAGGGCTGTCAAGTTAACGCGTTAATACGCCACTAATTATTTTAACGCGATTAACGCATGTGTATTTTTTTCCTCGGCCGCCCCGTGGTTTCAGAGCGCATCGAGTTTAAAATACCATCTACAAGCTGATGCTGACAGCCCCGCTCCTGCTGCCTGCTTGTGGCAGACCACACTTCCACGCTCACCGGCAGGCACCGACTGGCCATCGGGAGGACCGGGAGGGTGTGTGTATGTGTGGCTCGAGCGAGAGAGAGACCTTACGTGTATTGTTGTTGTTAGCATCTGGTGCTAGCTAGCTGCGCTAACGGATATAAGGAGTTGTTTCAATGAAAACAGAGGAGCGACATTTCGCCGACAACTGCGCCGAGCACTTGTCTTTATGCAGGAAGCCAGACAGTGGGACATTGTACGAAAAGTCAGCACACTCAGCACGGATAGTGCGCGTAACATGATTGCAGCGTACAGGCAGCTCCCGTTCGAGCATATGCCTTGAGTTGCACATAGCTCCAACGAACACACACACACACACCATACTTGCCAACCCTCCCGATTTTCGCGGGAGACTCCCGATTTCATTGCCCTCTCCCGGTTTCCTCCCGGGGTCATATTTCTCCCGCATTTCTCCCGATTTCTGACAAAATTGGATTTACTCACGACTGTTTCCACTCGGAGTTTAATACAGCTACACCATGGTTTGGTTTCCATGGTAGCGCGTCTCTTTAGTAGCGCGCGCAACTGAAAGTCTGAGAGGGTGAGGAAGATAAGTCACAGAAAACTGAACAAGAATCGACAAAACTCCCCCCTGCTCACTCCTTTCCTGTATAACACAGGTCCAGCCCACACATATGCTCCATCAAGACAGTGCACTTACAACTACAATAAGCATGTTAAGCTAATACAGCTCCGGCGATCCATAGCACCCCCCCCCCCCCCACCTCACCTGCGGTGGTTTTGAAATGCTCCCGATTTCTGAGGTCTCAAGGTTGGCAAGTATGACACACACACACACACACACACACACACACACACACACACACACACACACACACACACACACACACACACACACACACACACACACACTTTGTATTGTATTATTGAATGAGAGAGGTTCCAGGTTGAATTAAGGCGAATATTTGTAATGTTCAGAGGTTGTTGTGTTTAACATTCATGAGAATATTTGTCATTGTTCAAATGATAATAAACGTTTGCATAAAGCCTATTTGTCCACTCATATGTTGATAAGAGTATTAAAAACTTGAAAAATATTCCTCTGAGGTACATTTAGAACAGATCAAAAATGTGCGATTAATCGCGATTAACTATGGACAATCATGCGATTAAATATTTTAATCGACTGACAGCCCTAATTATTATATAGTCGTTATTCATTTGTTTTAAAGCTCAATAAATAACAAAGAAGACCTCTGACCGGCACTTTTATAATTTTGTCCGGAAGATTTCAACTTTAACGGACATGTTGAAAAATCTAACTGAAACTCAGCCGCACGGTCCCCTCGTCCCTTGGAAGAGGCGGAGAGGTGGGTGTGTTTCATCTGCTGGTGGACTACCGGAGAGATTTACAGCAGGAGCATACGCTTGCCTCGGGGAGGGAGAAAAAGAGCCAGAGCGTCCACAGGGGAGAATAAACAGAAGGGCAACCATGGAAACCATGCGCAGGAAGTCTTCTTCGCTGCTTTTGTGGCAGGACTACAGCGCCACTTATAGACCTGGCATATGTACTACAGCGTCTCCAGCGCTTTCGAGCGGTCTCGTGTGAACGGACACGTTTCTGGTGCCTGTTGCGTGTGGACGGAAGACTTTTTTGAAAACGTTTGCGGTCCGTTTGCGTTATCGTCATCGTGTGGCCGGGGCTTGAATATATTCTTGAGAATTAAAAAAACGGACAGTTGATGTGTGTAGGCGGTTTTGATATATTGGAGCACCACCCGCACAATAATACAACATATTCTCTCTGAGCTCTTTCTATTAGTTTTCTCCATTGTTAGTCTTTCATTCAAAATGTCCCATCTTACTGTAGTTTTAAACACGGGCTGATCATGCACTGTGGGCTGTTTGGGCAGTCTGTTTGCAGTTTCCAGGAGCAGTGTGTGTGTGTAGTTTCCAGGAGCAGTGTGTGTGTGTTGCCATATGGCGGCTGTATTAGCCCACAGTGTAAACACAGCTGGTTGCCTCCTGTGGCTGCATCGGTGAACAGCAGCCTGCCTACAGATACAAAAAGCCCTAAGAACTAGATCACATTCAACGCTAGTACATTAATATGGCTATTAAGCACATTGGGATTCATGGTGTGTTTTTAAGGCACATTAGTGTTAGTGTTGCAGCCTGATATCCAGACTGTCAGTAATGTTTAGCCAGTGATTATTGAGTCTCTTAGCGGCTGCTCAGGTTACATTGCTGCAGGCTGTTCTGATCAAGATTGTGATAACAGTTTTTGAGTATTTTAGAATCCAAACCTGACACTGTAATCCTTCTAATAAACATAAAACAACTACAATCTAGTCATAGTAAATCATTGTAGCTTTTCAGACTTTGCAACCATGCTGTTGTGTAAATCAGTAGAGATGAAAGCTGCATTCCTGTGTTTTTTGTAATACGTGCAGATAATTTGTTACTATTGCTATGGTTGGCTGATAGAGGTATTAATCAAAGAGTATGGAACCAGAGACACAAAGAGAGAGATAAAGCAGAGAGGAAAGGGCAGGATGTGAACATTGCACATTATAAATATAATGTCAGAAACACTGGTGCATGCTAGCCAGTGCTCAGGGTAGCGTGAAATCTGCTCTCACCCCCTCCTTTCTTATCTCCCCCTCCCTATCAGACTCCCTCCCTTGTTCTTTGTGTGTGTGTGGTGTGTGTGTGTGTGTGTGTGTGTGTGTGTGTGTGTGTGTGTGTGTGTGTGTGTGTGTGTGTGTGTGTGTGTGTGTGTGTGTGTGTGTGTGTGTGTGTGTGTGTGTGTGTGTGTGTGGGTGTGTGTGTGTGGTGTGTGTGTGTGTGTGTGTGTGTGTGTGTGTGTGTGGTGTGTGGTGTGTGTGTGTGTGTGTGTGTGTGTTGTGTGTGTGTGTGTGTGTGTGTTGTGTGTGTGTTGTGTCACGCACGCACGCACGCAGTGTAATTGAGGTGTGTGACCTTGCTGTAGGCCTGGCAGGTGTGAAGGGAGGGAGGGAGGAAAGCAGGGGATGGGAGGGATGGGGGGAACAGGGAGGATGGATGGATGGTATATACGTACGTATATGTAATGCTAATATTTGACACTCCTTACTGAAAGAAATACAAGTTATTGTGTGTGTGGGTGGAAGCCCATTCTTCTGCTGCATGCAACTTGAGATCTTTGGTGTGAGTGTATGTGTGTATATGTGGGCGTATGTGTTATTAAGCAGACAAGACGGCTCATATACTTTTCTATATGCTACAATCTGTTAATCTGAATCTATTTAACATTCTTGCATTCACCACTTTAAAACATCGCATGAGTATACTTTCTGTGAAACAATGACAGTGATGATAATGATAAATGGCAGCTTTTACAATTAATATCATAAGACTACACTTCTTATATTCCCTGTTACTTCCAGCCATAAAGATGTTGATAAATATATGTTTATCTCTTATGAAAGTGCATTTTTTTAAAGTAACGTAAATGAAATTGAACTTGTCTGTCTCGTGTCTGAATTAGCAACCGAGACACATTTAAGTAAAATGTATGACATAAATCTTACAAGGTCAGACATAACATGACTTACTGCAGCAGACTCTTGTAAAAGGATAAAGAGAGGTGACAGAAGAGTTTATAAAACTAAGTAATAATCAGACCGATAGTCCTTCCCTACACGAGACAACTCAATCAGGTGAGCTAACACGAGTAGAACGAGAGTCCACCTTCATCTCCTGCTATTTAATGCGTGTTCCAGATTTTATAAATCAGGATGCAGAATTAGCTTTCTTATAACATGGAATTGTGAAATTCACTTGCTCTCACCGTGGTCATTCATCTAACTTTCAGTGACAAAAAAATTAGGGTTTTAAGGGACCCTGACTCCAATCGACCAGTGCCTTACTTTGGAGTCTAGACGTTGAGAAATGTTCTACATAAGTGCGTTTGTAGGAGTTGATTTACACCAGGCTCACCATTGCAGATGCCCCAAAAATGATTGTGGCTTCCATCTTTATCTGGGATTTAGACAATGTCCTGAGGATCAGCAATTCATTCTTAAAGTCAACTCCAAAACTAACCAGAGAGGAGAGGGCCGAGCAGTGGTGAACTCCTCTCCTCAAATGTGTCCAGCAGCTGTATTTTGTACCAGGTTCCCATTAGTTATAATAATGTTTTATAATGATAATTTAGTGTTAGCTGCAGTTTTTTCTCCCTCTGATCGCACCTCCACAGAATAGTGTGGAAACAGAGCAGAGAGGCAGTGAGCTCAAACATGACCATCCCCCTCTTCATCTTGTTCTCTCTCTTTGTATACCCTCCTCCTCTTTTCTTCTGCACAGTAGCACAGTGCATCTGTGTCATGTCACCGGGTTGTGGCGTCCCGGAGTAACCCCCCATCCTCTCATGCAACTGCAATGTCTCTCCATCTCTCTCTCCCTCTGTCCTTGTGTGGCTCACGCTGTCATCCCCTATCTCTTCATCTTCCTCCCTCATATCTCGCTCCGGTCTGCTTTTTCCTAAAGGAGTCTCCTCCCCTCGCCTCTCTCTCTCTCTCTCTCTCTCTCGCTCTCTCGCTCTCTCGCTCTCTCTCTCTCTCTCTCTCTCTCTCTCTCTCTCTCTCGCTCTCTCGCTCTCTCGCTCTCTCTCTCTCTCTCTCTCTCATGGAGCGTAAACAAACATAAAACCTTCTCGGTGCATACCTTAATACAGTGGTTCCCAAACTTTTTATGCCCAAGGCACACCAAAGGACAAGTAAAAATCTCAAGGCACACCTATTGTGCAAAATAGCCCTTATAACACGTGTTATCACTCATATCATGTAAAATATCTGTAAATGTGCATAATTATTTACTAATGCCAAATAAAATGTGACAAAGACAACTATATTACTCATGAAATATTTATTAACGAAATATTTCAGAAATTAATTTGAAACTTTATCAAATTAGGCTTCATCAAAGCAGCAACACACTCATTTAAACCAGACAGGTCATAACATTAAAAATGAGTCAAAGGAAACTCAGCAGAAATTCAGCACAGAGAACTGTCAATGCAAGGAAGCTGCATTGTCCATGGTCCTGAACTACAAATGATAAATGTAACATTTCAGCAATCAGCATTGAAACATGCACTACTTCGTTACTATCTACATAAAGTAACTCATTACTTTACTCGTTACTTTACTCGCCGAGCACGTACGAACTGCGCATGCGTGAGTGGCAATAACTTTCCTTACCAGTAGGCGGCGGTAGTGTGTATTTGTCATTCAAAACAGGCAACAACCGGAAGACAGAGAAGAAGAACAGACTACGTGATATAAACAAACAAACAACAAATAGCGTGTGCGCAGTGGCGGCGCCAGATATTTTCTCTAGGGGGTGCTGTGGGGTAGCTTGACGTTTCATAGAGGGTGCTTAAACATTAAGGGTTTCCCATTAATGCACCAGCGCTACAGTTGAATTTTCTACTGCAACACTCCCCACACGCACACACAGCACTTTGAGAGCAACATTAAGAGATCTATGGATACATCTCTCAACACCCATATGACACAGAACTGTAAACAGATTTTCTATTTCTTTATAGATATTTTACAAATCACTCCCCTTTTAAAACAAATCGTTTGAGACCCACTGAGATAACTAGACTAAAGTTAACTATCTAAACACTGAGAGTCCTTTACTTCACCTGAGCTGAGGTTATCTGAGACTCTCCGTCTGACAGGAGAGAGTTCTCCCTCCACCTTGTTGTTGAAAAAGCTCCTTATATCCGTTAGCTTGGCTAGCTAGCACCAGATGCTAACCACAACGATCTCCGGTAGATACCCACCGGTGCTCGCGCAGAGCACAGAGACCAGAGAAGCTACTTGTACTCACGACGCTAGGCTATTATGTGCAGAATCCCTCTCGCTTTCAGGTGGTTTTGATTGAGTGTCCACACATGGACTTTTAAGGACTAAAAAACGATCCATCTTTCACTTTGCTGTTAGCAAATAATTTGGTGCTCTAGCTAACAGGAAGTCACTCAAGTGTCACAAAGTAATTTAGCCTATGAGTAAGTCAAAAATTGAATGGGTGCTGGCCATTGGCCTAATCATATCACCTGTGTTGGCTTTATGTATTTGGTCAAAAATGTTTTTGTTTCACATTTGCATTGATGTATTCAATAATTTTTCTAATTTAATAATAATAATAATAATTTTCGGGAAAAAAAACATATTTCTTGGGGGTGCTTTGGCAATCCTGGGGCACCCCCTAGCTCCCCACTGGCGCCGCCCCTGCGTGTGCGGTAGCTTCACCTTAGCATGTGTTCTTGTGTTTGTTGAGGTTTGACGTGGTGTTTACAGCAGTGGATAACAGCTTCTGGCCTGGACACAGTTTGCACCTCACCGTCACATTCCTGTCTATTCTTCGGACGAACTCAAAATAATGGGCAGACCTCCACCCCTCGAAAGTTATCGCTGACTAAGCCATGTTTATGCAGCACTGCACGTGGAGATGTGGACGCACAAGTCGCGCAGATTACGTACATATAAACCTACAAAGTACTGATATAGTAAATTAAAAAATAATTATTTTTGTGTAGTTGTATATTGCAATAATAATGTATGGTTGTCACAAAATCCCACGGCACACCCGGACTTGCCTCACGGCACACCAGTGTGCCGCGGCACACCGTTTGGGAACCACTGCCTTAATAGATCCAAGCTCCTTAGCTGGCTGCTGCATGCATAATCTATCTGCTTATACAGAATGTGAACAGTGCACTTATGAAGGTGTGCGTGTTCCTGTGCGTGTGTGTGTGAGGCCCGAGGCTCCTCCCTCTAGAGAGAGAGAAACAGACAGGTGTGAACCAGATTGAGTTCCACCTCATTTCCTCTGCCCTGTGCAGCTGGTCAAGGACACACATTTACACACATACAAACACACAGCCAGGCATGCATGCTCTTGGAAACATGGTTTTGAGTGCACACACCTCAAAATAAAGACATAATACAAGATGTAGGATCAAATGCAGCACTAGCATAAACAAGGAGTGTGTGTTTGTTTGCAGGCTCATAAGGCTTCCTGCACTTAAATTCCTATAGATAAGGTTTTTCCACGGCCAACTTAAAAGATTTGCAAATAGTAGAAATACTATAACTAGCACACACACACCAATACAATATTTATAGCTGTATTTGGCTATTTATATTTGACATGACATCACTCATATGGCAGTTCATTTCCCATGCTGTTAACAAATACCTCCTCGCTTGACTTAGTTTCATTGTCATGGCAATACCCCGTGAACTGAATTAAGTTCTGAATTAGTTGACTGATCAATTAGATGATCAACAGAAAAATCAGCAACTATGTTGATAAACAATTGATCACAAACAAATTCTCAATGAAATTGTGATTTCCTGATTGTCTTTGTTTTCTCATATTAGAGTGAATACCTTGTTTTTTTACCATAAAAACTAGAAATGTAGAGACATCTTCAAAATAATCAGCAGATTCAAGGTGTGTGTGTGTGTGTGTGTGTGTGTGTGTGTGTGTGTGTGGTGTGGGTGGTGTGTGTGTGTGTGTGTGTGTGTGTGTGTGTGTGTGTGTGTGTGTGTGTGTGTGTGTGTGTGTGTGTGTGTGTGTGTGTGTGTGTGTGTGTGTGTGGTGTGTGTGTGTGTGTGTGTGTGTGTGTGTGTGCGTGTGTGTGTGTGTGTGTGTGTGTGTGTGTGATGGCCCATCTGATTTGACGATTAACCAGTGCATTACCCCCCCCCCCCCCCCCACCCCTCTTTAAATGGCCAGATACTTTGCCTGTATAAAAGCAGCACATAGGAAGAGACTCACCATAGAGACAGAGAGGTGGAGGCGTGGTTTGTGTGTGTACATTATGTGGTTGTATGCTTACTTGCTGGTGAAAGTGATTGATAGTTTGTCATATTGTGCAAGAACAAATGCAAGACTGTGTGTTTGTGTGTGGTCCTGTGAAGATGGTATGAGCCACCATGTGGGGATCACGTGTGCCTACCACAGCAGATAAAGAAGTCTTTGTGAGCAGTTGCATGAGATGCAGCTCAAGCTACACACACTGTAACCTATAGAAACACACTCTAACCTATAGAAACACACTCTACTGCTCTTTCTCATGCTGCTTCTCAGCTGACTTTCACTCTCAAGTAGGGCATTGTTTAACTATGGCTGTTTGCATAATTAGACATTTCCATTTTATCCGTTTATATTTATTAGATATGAAATCATTGCGGTTTGGAGCGAACACACGCAGCGGTGTGATTACAAAAGCCTGAGTCAGTCTTTTTGGTATGTGACGGTTTACTTAAATGGCATTGTGCAACTGGATAGTACAGTTTAGCACCTCTGCACTGGTATGTGGGCTTGGCAGGGCTTGTCTGACCACTTTCCAACTCTGTCTCACACACACACACACACACACACACACACACACACACACACACACACACACACACACACACACACACACACACACACACACACACACACACACACACACACTCAGCACCAGAGACAGTACAAGTGCATCCTGGGCTAATGCCTGCAGCCTTAAACACACCTACCTCTTATTGCACATCCAATCAGCTTCCTAAAGGCTCTGCTGCTGGTATGAATATTAATCAGAATCCATCCTCTTTTCACCTTCAACAAAAGGTTCACTTTATTTTCTTTGTTTTCTATTGTGTTTATTTTGTTTAGCTCAAATAAAGGGGACGCCTCGGGCCAAACTTCCCAGACGGTGCGTGGAGCAAGTTTAGACATGCCTCTAATGTTGTTGTTGTTTTTGAGCTACCAGCAGTATGTCAGCATATACAGAACAGTCTTTAGTGTTTGGAGATGCCTTGCTGATGACACGGTGTCCCTACAGAGTAAGATGCATGTCATACACTCGACCAAGCAGCACAACTACTCTCTTGTCATGTTTGTTTGTATAAAACACTCACAATTTTGCAACAACAAAGCCATGATTTGTGTAGTCTGTTAAAGAATCTTTACAGCCAGATTTGCATTGTTGATGCCAGTCAAGTAAATCAAAGGGGTTCAAACTAGTTGGAGAACAAATTTGGTCAGCAAACGTTATGAAAGTCTGCTTTTATTATGTAGTCTGTAAAAACGTGTTTTAATCTCTTATCTGTGGAAACCTTAGGCTGGTGGTGGCACTAGAGAAAGAAGTATTCAAGTTTCCCTCCTCTGTGTTATTCATTCGGGGCCATGGGCATGGAGGTGGAGGGTCAGAGTTACAGAGTTTGACAACAAGGCCATGTTTAATCTTAGAGGATTGACGTCACAAGACTGTGCCGACATTGTGGCTCTGAATGGTGCCTACAGCTGTGAGGAACACACTCTGCTTGTGTGTGTGTGTGTGTGTTCTTATTGTGTGTCTTTTGTGTGAGACAGATAAAGAGAAAGGACAGTGAGGGTGGAAACAGTACATGACAAGCATTAAAAGGGTTATATTCATCAAACACTCATTTACACATGCTTGTACAAACATCACACAAAGTGTCTCTCACACAAACACACACACAATTTTAGTGTTCACAGGTCTTGATTTTGGCTGCAGCCAAAGCCTGGCTGCTTTCATTAGTGTTGGTCTAGACACGATTTATTACCAACTGTTCTTTCTTGTCTCCCCCTCTCCCCCTGTCTCTCTGTCTTCCTATGTGTCTGGCTGTGGGCTCACTGCTGCTGAGTTTTCAGACAGTTTTGGTGTGCGTGAGCTGTGGCTCTAGTCGGTGAGTCTGTCTGTCACCCTCCGCCTTTTTAAGTGGGTGTCATTTTCCTGCTTGTCCCCAAAGAGGAAGTCAGCCTGTCTGCCTGGTCTATCCATTTGTTGGTCGCACATGTGAGTGTGTGTGTGGGAGTTAAAGTGGGTGTGACGGTTTGTGAGCCAGGCGTGGTTTTGACCATGACCTTTTACTGAAGCCATGTGGCAGAAGTTCACTGAGCCAAAAAACCTCCACCACATTCAACCTGACACTCCTCCTCGCTGTCTGGAGCTCTGCCAGATCAGAGCTTGAAAACACAGGCATGTTTACAGACAGAACACGTGTTGCCACTCTCATGCATGCACACCAAATTAGAAAAGTTGCACTCCACATAATCCAGTTTATTGGGTGTGAGTGGCGTGACATTTGATATAGTAGACTTCTAGCATTTGAAGTGGCAAGTTAAAAAATATATTTTGGAAGTTTGGCCAACTAACTCAATGGGAGAAAAAAAAGTGGTCACCTGCAATTCCTTGAATCTGTATACTTGTCTTTTACTATGTCATTAATTACCAACAAATGGAACAAGAGTAGCCACTTACAAATGTCCTTATTTATCCACCTCCTGATCTCACGCACTATAACAGGATGCGGTGTGACAGCATTCCAAGGCACGCTGAAGATGTTTACGATACAAAGTGTCCTCACTCATGATAAGCTCCTTGGTGTGTGTATGCAATCAGCGCTGCTGACATAGCTAAAGCGTCATTCAAGGATTTTAACATTTTAGACTGGCCAACTTCAAACACACAACAGCAAACAAAAAGCGATGGCCCATAGTGAATGTAGACTGGAAGATTTATCAGCATCTATCATCACTGCTACAACAGCTATGCTACTTCAGGTGTATGTGTGTGTCTGCAGGTATGAGGCTTGCTGCCCTAACTTGAAGAGACCCACTGAATCACCAGTGACTAAGGGCTGGAGCAGCCTAAGCACGGCTACTCTCCTCACGCCATGCAGGCTCACACAAGCCGAGGTGTGTGCCATTAGGAGAAAGCCTGAGGCTGATTATACTGTACAATAGGGCAATATGTGCCGCAAGCTGCAAACTGATTCTGCATTTGCAGCAGTTGGAAAGAAGTGTGTGTACTTTATAGCATATGGACGTATTCATTGAGCATATGTTGACTTCAAGTTTGTGTGTGTTTGTACAGTGACAGGACGTGTGTGTTTTTGGGTTGGAAAACCTATAACTGTAACCTTTAGGTCTGTTTTTTTCGACAATAGGCAGTCTGTAAGTTAGACACTTTTGAAAGTTTAATTGTTTAGTTTTTTTAAAAGAAGATGATGTTTGTCCAATGTCATGGATGTGTGTATCCTGTCAGTATTTTCACGCCATTTGACCTCATATTTTTGGTCTTTGGGTGGCATAATTTATCCAGCATTATGCCCAATGGCACGATACGTACCACATTATGTCCATGTCCCGATAAGATTCCAGCTAGGGACCTTCCATGCATGGAGGCTTTTTACTTGTATTCAAGATTTTCTGCTCTCTGACACACCACTAACACATTCAGGTGTTCAGAGATATTTTAAACCCTTTCGGCAGTAGCGCTTGACTGAAACACAATAAGTGAAAATTCAGTCTGTCTCCTACACCGTTTTGGAGTCAGTAGAAACCCCTCCAAGAATCCCTTGTATTTGAAACCTGTGTAGTTTTTCTGGTGCATGTTAACGCCTTTAACCCCATTTATCTTTACTACTCAAACTGGGCTGGATCACATATCATCTGTTGCCATTAAGCGCACCAATCATTCCAGACCCCCTTGCTGGTGACCAGTGCTGTTGTTCGCTTTTCCTGCCTGGTTGTTTTCACTCCTTCCTTATCTGTTAAAAAATACTCTAATTTTCCTCTTTGTCTGAAGCCCTTTACTCTACTCCTCCTCCTCCCAACCCCTCCCTCTACATCTACTGTGCATCTCCACCTCTGAGTGAAGCAGAGAGAGTGTGCCCTGTGTGTTGGTGTTTGGTGTGGCTGTAGTTATGTGTGGTGTGTGTGTGTGTGTGTGTGTGTGTGTGTGTGTGTGTGTGATGTGTGTGTAGTGTGTGTATGTGTGTGTGTGTGTGTGTGTGTGCTGGTGTGTGTGTTGTGGTGTGTGTGTGTGTGTGTTGTGTTGTTGTGTGTGTGTGGGTGGTGGTGTGTGTGTGTGTGTTGTGTGTGTGTGTGTGTGTGTTGTCCAGAGCGGTTAATGTCAAAGGGAGATGCTCCCACTGGTTAACCTTTACAGACAAAAGATAAACACCACTTTCTATCTCTGCTGCTCAGCCTTTCATTATCCTCTTTCATGTTTTCTCTCACATGGTCTCCGTCTTAATCTGTCTTCTACAATTGCAATTATCATTTAAACTGTATTTTTCTTTACGTTTGTATTCTCTGATGCCTTGCCACGCCTCGCTCCTTAACTCTCCTTAAGGTCCCCTAACCCTCTTAAACTGTCTTTTTATCTTTCTCACATCCCTCCACCTGTTTCTCTCTCCACAGCCCTGATATCGATCAAGGTCAAATGATTATGTCAAAGCTTGTGACATTTACTCGATGTGTCATGAAAGAATATATTCTACCCTTGCTAGAATTCTGTCTCAAACACATACATTTGATGTCTCTGGTGTGCCTTCCTTTAAGGTGGCTCTGCTCACCCACATTCTCCCACACCCCGCTATGTACACAAACACACACACACACACACACACACGCAGCCTGTCCGCCTTTACAGTGTGGCCAGCTGTGGCCCTTTGGGGGGCTGACCTTTGACCTTGAGTTCAAAGGTTTGAAGCTTTAACCACAAGGCTGCAAGATCAGTGAGGGCCTGAGCCAGCTGTATCTGCCTCGTATTGACACAACTGTCCCACACACACACACACACACACACACACACACACACACACACATGCACATGCACACAAGCTGCCTTAGGCAATGTATAATGCTTTGGTTCTGTGTGAACAAGCTCAATAGAGGAACATATGGATTCTGCCATGTGTGGGTGTGTGTGAAGGAAATAAAAGAATGAGAACGGAAAGATGATAGTAATGAAAGAGAGATGGTTTCCTTGGGCGGATTCATTTGTGGAAGCAGACACCAAGACACCATGTTTCTTACGTAGATAATTTGCTTTATCGTTCCAAGCTAACACTTAAACATGAATATTGATCAACAGTACAGTCAAAACGTTTTAGCAAATACCTCAGAAAGCAGAATGTACGTGCTTTTAAAGCTGTTCTCACACATGGGCTCTGGACAATTTTTTTTGAGATTGTATTGTACAGACTTTCTACTAAGGAGCTGGCAAGTTAAAATCCCTTTTTAAATAGCGTCCCCATAACTTTTGGGTTCTCACATACAGCTGTGTGTGTACATTTGTTCCTCTCTTTCTCTACAGAGTGTGTAGTGCATTAGTGTGCATCCATGTCCACTTTAGGGTTTGAGCACGATCGCAGGTGCCTAGTGTTCTCAGGGTGCAAGCTGAGGTGTGTGTGTGTTTTTATGTGTGTTGGGGGTGGGTAGGTACACCAGAGTGCCACCTGTTCTTAGTCATGTGGCCCCGCACTGACACTGTGACTCACTGAACAGGCGGCACATAAGGAACACACACACACAGATGGCCACAGCACTGGTCCAGCATTTTGGCTGTCACTCCCACACACACATTGTGGCTTCATAGGCCACACAGCATTACATGTCAACAACATCATGACCACAGAACAGTCAGCAAACATCACACATGCATGAATCATGATGAAACGAGCCAATGGAATTACAAAAAAACGAACTCCTCTGACCCTTAAATAAAGTGCTGATGAATTGCTGACCATTGCTTCAACTCACACTGGAATATGCCAGACGTGTTTGACCTAGATTTGACAAAAGTTGAGAATAGCAATGCTCCATTGTCCCAAAAACTCACATAAAAGGGAAACCTTATGTTTGCTCAGTCCTCAGTGACTGATTCTGTTATGCGTGAATGCTGGTTAAGTAACCAACAAATATTCAATGTAGTTTAGTGAAGCTCCTCCCTGCTGCTGACTGTTCGACCTCCAGACTGACCTTTGTTCCTCCATGTTGTGTTTTCAGGAGCTGGGAGGTGTCATGGTGGCATGCTGAAAGAGACCGCCTACACTACACTTGATCACCAGGTAAGGCTCTTTTAGCTTTCTTAGTTTTCTCTCCCTTGGTTTTACCTCACCTATTCTGTGTCCATCTTACCATCCTTTCTTTCAGCCACATACGCACAATAATACCTAAACATATACATACATACTCTGTGTCCATCTTACCATCCTTTCTTTCAGCCACATACGCACAATAATACCTAAACATATACATACATACTCTGTGTCCATCTTACCATCCTTTCTTTCAGCCACATGCACACAATAATACCTAAACATATACATACATACTCTGTGTCCATCTTACCATCCTTTCTTTCAGCCACATACGCACAATAATACCTAAACATATACATACATACTCTGTGTCCATCTTACCATCCTTTCTTTCAGCCACATACGCACAATAATACCTAAACATATACGTATAGTGTTTATTGTATGCTTTTAAAATAACAATTGTGTTATTTCAAAGCAGAGCTGCAACAATTAGTTGACGATTATTGCCAACTATGAATCATTAAATAAGTTCAATCGAATTGGTAGAAAAATGCAGTTTTCAGCCTCTCAATAATGGAGATTTTAATGCTTTTCTTTGTTTTTTTAATCATTTTATTTAACTGAAAAAAACAAGAAATATAAAGACATCACTTTTGATTGTGAGAAACTGAGTTTGACCAGCTTCTAATTGTATTCTTATATATATTTATTAACCAGTGATACCTAAGTACACATAAACATGTATATGTCTACACATTCACACACAAGCACCTTTGTGGTGGTTAGGGTTGGAGCCAGAGGGCAAGATATGTCAAAAGAGAGTGAGTAACACAAGAGTGGGAGTAAAATACACACATTCATTCAGTGGGTTGAGAAAAAGAGGGTGTGAGTTAGAAAGCAAAATGTCAATAATGTGCAAAAATGTAATGGGACACATCGATGATTTTGTGTCCATCTGTTCACCTTTTAAAATGTAAAATCCGCCAATTACACAATCTGCTGAAAATGTGATGTACTCCTTTAAGAGCCATCTGAGCTTTCTAAGCACCTCTAAGTGGAGTTGACTTTTCACTATGTATAACTTTGGGATAGTGAGTATATTAATCGGGACTGGAGTACTTAGCTTATCATAGCGCTACAGTCAGGATTAGCCGGTTGTTTGAAGACCTACAGGGAGAGCCGGGCTCCCTATCGGCCCCTCTCTCCTTGAATAAGGGCCCTAATCATCAGGCTCTCCTTTAGCCGGCTACATGCTGCCGTATGTGGGTGTGCTGAGCCAGTCTGTCTGCTGTGTGTCTCCTCGTGGTGTGGTGTGTGTGAGTATGTGTGGAGGTGATTATTACCGTGTCTGTCGGTCTCTCAGTGTACCCAAAAGGCTGACTCACGGTATGCCACACACACACACACACACACACACACACACACACACACACACACACACACACACACACACACACACACACACACACACACACCCCTCACGATCCTACATATGAGAAGTACCATCTGTACCATGGACACAGTGACTGCACAGCACACACACACTCATGCATACTTTCTTTCCTGTACTGTTGTACTGTCTGGACCTCATCAGTATTACATGCTTTTTTTATGTGTGTGTTCCTGGTATGACAGGAATTGCGGGGCTCGTACCCATGGGAGAGCAGCTAAATATACATATATTTGGAGTGTGAGAACTGTGCCGTCCTTGTCCCCAATCTCTTTAATTACACACACAAAGTCCCCACCACACACACACATACCCATGTCTGTCTCTCTTCCACATGCGTGAATACAGGATTGCTAGCCATGCATGAAAGCTGTAAGAACTTAAACACACAGTGCTTTGCAAATCTTTTTCCCCAGTTATTTCCCTTCCTGCTACTCACACAAACACATTTGGGACCCCCGGGACAGACCGTAATGCCTCCCTTGTTGTGGGAGAGGAAGGAGGGGAATTGAGCGCAGACATACATTTAATATTCTCAGACTCTTATTATATACAGTGTACTAGATCTACGAGAGAAACAGCTGGAGGAAGCTGTGTGTGGGGGGCAGTGTGTGTGGTACACTAGAGTCCCACCCATACCACATCAATCAGCAATCCTCTTCCCGTTCACTTTTAAGGGCTAATGGTCTCCCACCCTGTACGGTGCAACCATACACACATACATACATCAAAACAGACACACACAAACAAATACATTGACACACATACACACAAGCAAAGTCCCACACATGCAATATGAGAATACAATACATCTTCAGATGCAAAAAAACATAACTCAACACACCCAGCAAAATGAGGAACGTAGCATTTGCATAAATTGTACTGTTGGTCTATTTTTGTGCAGGAGCGACCCGTGCAGAAATAGAATGGACTACATAAACAACCGTGAGAAGCAGATAATATACCGGCTACCTACATAACTACTTTACAACTGGTAATTAAGGACTGCAGCAATTCAGAGAGTAATAGCTTCCAGATGATGTTATTAAAAAGTCTCTCCAGCTGACTTGATGTATTATAATACACAGTATATAAGGATTATAACATAATGGATGCTGGCTGGAGTATGAAATTGCATCATCTTGGATTTAATTACATTAACATTTAAGAAATACATGCCAGAACTTTTTCAGCTTCACAGTATTTTAGAAATGAAAGTGCCCACTCGATTTACTCAATTTTGCCGGCACATTTGCTGATAATATTAACACTTCCATTATTGCAGACACACACTATACTACTGTATCTGTCCCAAGATGTTCCCGATTTCTCCACACAGCCTTTTACCAAACAAAAACAGAGAATCCATAAACAAGCACACTGACTCCAAGTGTCATAAAGGCCCCCACTGTGCTGGCTTCCTCCTCTTTCTCAACACAAAACACATTATTGAACATTCATTGTGCCTTGACAATAGATTCCAGATCCACCATGGTGGTACACACGCCATGCACTTACTTCATCAGGGGTTTGAATGTAGCACAGACACACCTCTTCTTCACTGCCTGCTAATAGAAATGTCTTCAGTTATCTCAAAAAAGACTGTTGTGAAAGACTGAGGCAGAGAGGTTTTATAATGTTTATTTTTTTTATGAGAATTGTTATGTCCATAAATAAACAGCATGTGTCATCTTCTCAGCATAATCCATGACACATTCCCATTCTCCCTGCAGCAGCTAATTTAGGACCCCTGTCCTGCTGAGGCAGTGCTTTCTAAATATAATGTGTGTGTGTGTGTGTGTGTGTGTGTGTGTGTGGTGTGTGTGTGTGTGTGGTGTGTGTGTGTGGGTGTGTGTGTGTTGTGTGTGTGTGTGTGTGTGTTGTGTGTGTGTGTGTGTGTGTGTGTGTGGTGTGTGTGGTGTGTGTGTGTGTGTGTGTGTGTGGGTGTGTGTGTGTGTGTGTGTGTGTGTGTGTGTAGTGTCGGTGTGTGTGTGTGTGTGCGTGCGTGTGCGTGTGCGTGTTTACGTATGACACATACTGTTGGTTATATACCAGTATGGCTTTTGGCATTATTACAGGATGGTTAGTTTGGCGGGGAAACGCTGGAGCAAATGTTTCCGGCCTTGGAAAGACTTACTTGTGTTTTTTAATGCCTTTAGCTGGCTGCCAGTATATTAGTCTTGTACAGATATTTTCTTTCATCTACTGTTGCCCTGTCTGGACCTCACACATTCCATGTGCACAGTTATGAAAAGTAAGATAAGAATGTAACCTACCGGACATGAATCAAACATAAATTAACCGCTTAACTCTAACTTTATTTACATTCTTGTACTGTAATCATTTTTAATACATTAGATGTTAGATATTGTTCAGCATTTAAAGATCACTCTCTATTTGTCTACTAAGAATTGTGCAACGCTTAAACCATGTGTACATCCAATGAATCATAGTTGACACAAATGAGGGTTTTATTCTGTTCTATGTCCGCCATTCTCATAGTTTCATGATGTGTGCTGACAGTCTGTCACCCGATTGCTGGAGGTTGACCTCCTATAGACATCCTGAACACCGCTCTGCAGATACAGACACCACCACACACTTGTAATGGGTCAGATGGTTGAGAAGGATTATTTTATTATAAGTCTACTCATTTTGCCTTTAACAGAAATATAAACCATTGGGTAAATGTTTATTCATTTTCATAAAGTCATTAATTACAGCTTATAAACCCTTTATGAAAGGTGCCCGTTTAGTAGTGTAGAATTGTTTCCAATGTCTCCCAGTTAATCTAAATTAAGAACAGGGTTCCATATACAAATCTATTTATAAATGATGTATGATGCAGTGTGTGGGCTTTTTAACCCCATATACTATCTATCTGATGTTATAACCCATTCATATGTTTAATCCAGAACATTTAGCCAGTATAGCGACACCTGGGCCTATTTATAGTGCACTCAATCTAATCATAACACTGTGATACTGATCTGTCTGCGTGAATAGGCTATGTGGGGTACTCTTCCTCATCCATAAATAGACGCTCACGGTAATACTGCGTGGCGCTGTTACAGTCGGTCACGAGTCCGCCCGAAATACACTGTGTATTGAAATGAAAAGGAACTAAACCCACCAGG
This sequence comes from Gymnodraco acuticeps, assembly GCF_902827175.1. Taxonomy (NCBI): domain Eukaryota; kingdom Metazoa; phylum Chordata; class Actinopteri; order Perciformes; family Bathydraconidae; genus Gymnodraco; species Gymnodraco acuticeps. Next base: position 33,913 of record NW_022990251.1, on the reverse strand, counting down.
AGGAGGGGCAGCTCCGGTACCGGGACTCGGTGCCAGTTTACGCTGTCAGGGAATTCCGGGGACGTGCGATGACGTCACGCGAGTGCGCGCCTCTGCTTGGTGGTGCGCGTTTTTGAGTGTGCATGGCTCTGTCCCTTTAAAACAGAGCTCAGAGCAACTCGATCCTCCGCCTGCCCGGCTGTGTGAAGCAGAGGAAAAGGAGCTCGACGCGGAGAGACTGAGAGAGGGGCAGCCATCAAACGGAATAATATCAAAATAAAGAAGAAGAACATTATCACGGACATCTGACCGGCTCTCCGGCGGCTCATATTTCATGGTTGTTTCGAGAGGAAACGACGGAGACTAGAAGGGATTACAGGCTGAAGGCGCTGCGCTCAGCCGGCTCGTCGAGATTTTCTCTGCCGACCCGGAGCTCCAGGCTTGCGGATTCAAAGACTATCTAAGCTACCGTGTAGCTCAAGGAACAGGATACATCTTGATATTTGGATATTATTTTTATTTCTGGAGCGCCCATTTGAAATATTTGAATGAACGGTGAGTGTTGTGCCGCTGAGCGTTTCTTCCTGTCCACTTTGTTTTGGTTGATAGCAGGCAGGTCAGTGTTGGTGTAAAAATAAGTTACAGTGATATCCCTTCATTGGAGAGCTGTGTTGTTACATTGTATTTTCTTGTTGGTTGAAGTAGGCTCTGTTCTGTTGGGATCCAGGACAGCACTGGGGGATTGTTGCAGGCTGGTTGATCAGAGAGGAACCATTGATCGTCTAAAAATTGATGATGTGGGGACATTTCGTTGAGTTTTTATTCTAAACCACGGGTGACTGTTAAATCCCACGCGTTTGTGTCTCACTTCAGATCATTGATCACCTTTACCGTAGGCTACATGTTTAATCATTCAGTGCACGTGGATTGGAGCGATTCTGAAAATTGGCTTTGATATGCAGTTAGGGTATAGGGGGCTTTAGGATGTCAAAAGCCCAACTTTTTAAAGGTTTTTATCCCACGGAGATCTATCTGGGAGTCTATATTTCTGTATATGTTTCAGCCCATGTGAATACTTGTTTGTACAACGTAGGCTAGTCGTAGTTATACATCTATACATCGAATATAGAAAATGACATACGCTCACATTGCTGTGGGACATCCCGGGTTAGTATGGTCATTGTTAGCCTGTAAACTAATGATCATCCTATGGCTAGAAAAGGGAAGGAGAACTAGAGGACAGGGAGAGAAAAGTGCCTGTGTAAGGAGATCTCACGCCATTGTGTGTGTGTGTGAGGTGGCTCTGCTGGAGTGGGGGTGGGCAGGATCACTGAGGTCGGCAGCCGTATAAAGTGAATGGATAGCGGCCACCCCATCACCCCCAGTCAATCCTTACGCACACAAAGAGCCGGATTGAAAGGAAGTGATTTGCATCACCTCTCTTTATGGGGGGAGGGGCGGTGTTTTGGGCTGTCTGTCCTTTAGGTCTAGGTTTCAGGCAGTGCACTAAAGTCTGACCGCATACTATTGTTTGGTCAACGTGATGTGTTATCTAATTCTCACTTTTAAGAGGGAACACTTGTCCAAACTGAAGGGACTTTTTAACTTTAAAGCACTTATCTGGCGCTGTTCTTGAGGCATATGCACTCTTTGATGATAATAAAGCGCACTGGAGTCATATGGGTTTACTTAGGCTATACACCGTGAAATATCCAGCTGACTTCCATATTGCTTTGATCGTTTGAAACACAACTACACACGGCGATGATTACAATATATAAAAACAATACAAGTCAAACCGGGACAAAGTCCAGTAGTCTGGGGGCGTGGTAATGTCTTCTTGCATAATCATTGTCGATATTGGTGGTTTTGACGTTAAAAGTTATTTCCACTGGTCATCGGACAAGCAGTTGATGAGAATTTGTGGCTGGCAGGGGGGCTTATTTGTCACTTTATTGCCCACACTAAAGGAGCAGCAGTGATATCAGGAAGAGTGGAGTGTGCTGGCATGGGGTCGTGAAGAAAACAAAAAAGCGAAGCCTTTGAAGGTTCACTTCCTATCAATCAGATCGATCGGCATGGAAACCAGCGCAGCGTTTGATGTCGGGTTGTACACAGTTTTAAAGCTGCAAATCGCTCCACGCACACTGCTGTCCGGCTGTGTGTGTGCTGCCTCAGCGATCCCCGCCCCCGTTTGTCCCGCGATCTCAATAGGAGTGTGTGAGAGTGAATGAATGAACAATCGCCGCCCATTTTACTATGAGTTGTGACGAACATGAAGAATATTAAAGTGATACACACGCGCCAGGAGGACAGATGGCGTTGGCTATACGGCTGCTACATCAACAATAGTGAGTGACACACACCTTGAGTAAGCAGCAGAGGTGTGTGTGTGTGTGTGTGTGTGTGTGTGTGTGTGTGTGTGTGTGTGTGTGTGTGTGTGTGTGTGTGTGTGTGTGTGTGTGTGTGTGTGTGTGTGTGTGCCCAACCCCTCTTTCCCCATATGTATGTGTGTCCTAAGCAAATGAAGATGACTTTGATCTAATTCAGATTTGTCCTACATGTGTGTGGCTTGCATTGGAAGTGGGTCAGTAGCCTGGCTAAAAGTGCTTACTCATCTAAAAAAACTTGTTGATGGTGATAAAACAAGAGCTGTGTGTGTCTCATCTGGTGGAGGAAGGGATTGGCTGTCATGATGAAACGTTTGTTTGGGTGCAGTCCTTCCAGTTAAGGGTGTCATTTCTCCTCCAGAGAACCACCAAGGAAGCTTAACTTCTGTACTGTTTGCCATATGTTAAGGGAAATAATAGTTTGGATAATTTCAATCATGTAAGTATATGAGTAAAGTCATGGTCCTTATTACATATTTCTCATTATTTGTCTTGACCAGCAGGACCCTGTTATACAGACGAGAGGCTAGACTTTCTGTTAACATTAGTCATACATTCAAAACATGGCTGCATGAACAGAGAATCAACAATTCTATCAGAAAATAATAATATTGTCTGGGAATCGATTCCACCCTGATTAAAGCTGTTAGAGTAAGAGGGTGTTTACAACCCTTTTTCCGGTTCAGCCCACTGAGAGAAAAGAGAAAGTTTCCCTTTGACTTCAGTTCCTGTTATCTCTGGCTCTAAGCCACTGATGATGATGCCATGGTAGAAGGAGAGGGTGCAAACCTACACACTGTTTGTGTGACTCATACAGAGCTACACACATTCACACACCTAGGAAAGAATTTTCTTCCTTCCTTTTTTACCTCCCCCTTTCCTCCGATGACTACTTTTACCCACCTTGTTCACGTTGGCAACATGAGTGATCACTGGACCAGTGAGTAGTTGTGTCCAGGTTTTTTCTAATGCTTGTATTATCTTCAACATTGGTATTTTAGGAATCTGTAAACCGGCCCAAATGAAGATAAAACAGCCAGTGTCAGCCTGTGTCATGGTTGTTCTGATAGTGAAAATGATTGGTGGGTAATTACACCCACTGTAGGCAAACTCTCCACTAGCGTGCTGTGATCATCCTGCTCACTATCTTCATCATCTCATATGAACTGTAACAGAAGAGCCTGCCCAACAGCAGTAAGATAGAGGTAGGCAAGACTCACAGGGGATGGAGACGTACCTTATTTAACAGCCCATTGTTTTAACTGAAAATACCTTGATTCTTAAACCCAACGTTTATGCAAAAGGTCGTGCTCAGCTCAAATAATCTGGATTATGTTCTAAATGTGTCATGTGGGGTCTCAGTAAACATGTTGATCCGTAAAGACCTCATATAAACCCTTTTATGAATTATGGCTCCATCTTTGCCTCTCTATCTTAGTTTATTAACAGTTAGTGAAGACGCGTCCCGTTTCCTTGGCAACTGTTACCAAGGAAGCAGAGTCTCCTTTTTGTTTAGTGCATTTCTGAGCATGTGTTTGTCCTGGATTTGGAAAAGAAGCACCTTGAGAGACGGAGCAGTGTGAGGGAGGGGGATTTTGCAGTTTGAGGCAATGTGATGTGCTGTGTACCATTTTGTTTTTCAATGAATCACCCAGGAAAGCAGAAAGAAAACTTTGGGGGGTTTTGAGGTTGCGCTAGTGTGGAAATCGAAAGTGACGATGATCAAGTCGCTGTCAGTTTTTAGTTATCGCCCACGTCCTTTCATATTTCCAGGTTTGTCAGGATTTACAGTGTTTTCCTTGCTTTAGAGTCACAAGCCAGGTGTTGAATCACAATGTTTTCTGTCTCACACACACCACTCATTTCAGGCAGCTTCATGTGTTAGGACTGTTGAGAAATCTAAATTGGTGTTTCATCTGTAAGAGACAGTTTCTGAGAACATGAAGCGGGGAGCACAAGTGACTGGGAGGAAAGGCACACACACTCATACTACCATCCATAATATTTGTCATTCCCTTAAACCAGAAGCTAAAAAGAGGGCAGACAAGGATTTTGTCTTTACACCCGTGGTCAGATGAGTAAATGTATTTTCAAGTCAGTTGACTGTCTCGTTTTTGTTGACTAGGCTTGTGTGAGTCATGACTCATGAGTTGGACACACGTGCCGTTCACATGAGATGACTATGTGTCTGAGGTCTATTTTAGTACCAAAACTGACCAGCATCCTTGTTTCACATCATGAGAGACGGACTAGTCATATGAGATCACGTTCATCTGTTTTATTACAGTCTAAAAGCTTTTGCAGACACACTAAAAACATACAGTTCATATCTTTACAACAGGAAGCCTCTGCCATCAAACCCCTCCCCAAGGCCTATCTTTCTCTCTCTCACACAAACACCCCTCAGGAAGGCCTTCTTCCTGTGGGGGTGACGACAGCTTCCTCTCTCTTCTGCGCTCTGTTCCCCTTCTTGTTAACGTCACACACGTGCAACACAGCTCTGTGTGTGTCAGTGAGAAAGTTGTGTGTTGTCAGTCCCAGGCCCAGATGTCTGGGTTCTGAGTGCAGGAGACAAAAGGAACCTCATGTTTTCCTACCAGCCCCCCCCTCCTCCATGCTAGCTTTCTTTTCCACAAACGGATACAAATATAGGCCAACTGTTTCTTGTCAGTGTGCCATTGCCACTGGGGGTCCGGAAATCAACATTTTAATTTGCTTTAGAGTTAAAAACCAATGGAAAAAGAGGTGGTGAAAGGCCGCTGGGTTTGTGGCTGCTGCTAAAATGAACTTATCACTTAAAAAATGTACTGAATGTTGAAATAAGAAACATCCTCACCCCAACAGAGTTCAAATGTGAATATTTAGAATCTTCCTCCCCCTGTGTTTAGGCCTAAGTGTAGATACATAAGCTGGTGTAGGCCTAGTGTGAAAATGAAGAGCTTTTATCTGGCATGTTATGGCGTGCTGCTGTGGAGCATGAAGGCCTGGTTTTCTTTGGGTAGAGGGTTAGGTTCAGAGCTCTGTTTCCTGAAAGAAGGGTTGCGCTATTTGGGAGATAATCATCCATCATGGAGGTCAGACGCTTCTGTGTCTGTGTGCTGGAACAATGTTTGCTGGCCGTGTCCTTGTCTACCCCACACCGCCCTGTGTGATGGCTAGGACAGCGTCCTCTGATTTGCTGTGTGTGTGACGGTGTGGTCATGTGATATACTGCATCACAGTCTTCCAACGGCTGGCTGACGCACGCACAGACAATATAACATGTTTATGAGAGAGACATGGAGAAATCCTTGGAGTTTCCTTCAGAACTCTATCTTTATCTGGGGCTGATTATGTAATGGCCAAATGGACTAGAGAGGGCGAGGCAGGACAGAACAAGAGAGGCAGGGAGGCAGGGAGGCAGGACCATGCATGGCCTTTCCGTCATCCCTGGCCAGAAACTCATTGCTGCCAGATCTTTTTCCCTCGCTCTGTTTTCTGTTATCAGCCACTTCACCCTGCCTTATCTGGTCATTTCTTATCAGAAAGACTACAGTGACTTTACCAGAACAGTAACACTCTACAGCTGCCTGCCATCAGCCCCCCCTAGGTTTTATTTGTTAGTGGTCTCATCCTCTGGGTCTTTATATGGCCACTCTCAGTGTAAGCTGTCTGGTGACCCATCTAGTCAAATCCTACTTGTTTTTTCTAGAATTATAATTGTAACACTTGTACCAATAGAGATTCTTTGCAGTGTATGCCACTACTGCCTCGTCTCTCCTCAGCCTGTTTTCCTATCATGGCCTCAGTGTGGCTGTCTGTCCTGGGACCAGAGCAGGCCAGTGGTTAGCAAGGAAGGCTGAGGGCGAATAAATTAGGCTGCTGCTCAGAAACAGACGTCATCTGAACATCTTAATTTCTGCAAATTGCTCCCCGCAGCTCATGTTCGTAGTAAGTGTCTAAGGATGTGACTTTGGTTTGTGTGTCACAGCTGATTCATTGATGGTTATCTGTTCCTTTGTTAGTTGCCACAGAAAGAGCTTCTTTTTTTTCCTTTTTAACTTTCAGATTGATCTGGCTAAAGACAGTTGGTACAGCTTTGTCTCTGTGCCAAACCTTCTTCCTGTAGGCCCAGCTCATAGATGGAGCTGCTGCGACAAAGACTAACTAATGGAACTACTACACAGAGGGCGTTGACAGGAACACCTCTTTGATGTCTTCTGCCAATGTGGACATTTCACTAAAAATATGCCGGTGGGGAATTTTCTATCTACCAGCAGATTGCGTTATCTATTTAGCAGAAATGTAGTGTATGAGCAGTGTATACTTTTGCTAAAGAGACCAACAAGACAATAACAGAAGTCTTTCAGTTAATTTGACTGCACTAAAACTACTGAGGTAAAGCTAGAGATGTTGTTGCTCAGGAGTTATAAACACAACAACCAGACTTTGTTGTGTTCAGCATGATCACGGAAGTTGCCTCATCATCTTGAACCTGCAGTTTGGTAGTAGTTTGATTATTCTCGTGGCCGTGAAACCTCCCCTGCAGCTCGTCCTCACATCCTGTTTGTCTGTCTTCACACACTTACACAAGAAACCCATGCGTCACACTGCATAGGAAGCAGAAATGACATCACAAAGCCCGAGAAATTCCCGCAGTTGTCATCTTAACCGGTGCAAAAACACGCCCCCGGTCACCTGACTGTAAATGGTATCACAGGAGGGCGGAGTTCAGGGCGAGCTGTTTAGGGTAAGCCCTCTTTCAGGGCGCCGAGTCAACGGGGGTTCCCTGAAAAACAAAATGAGTAATGCTCACACAGCGCTTGCTTTTCCCTCGATACACATACAGTACTGATCGGCATAACCACATTTCATCACTTTGGTATCATCTGATAGAACCCAAGCTGGTATGTAACACTGTCTGCCGTCTGTGTACACTATCTTGTTTCAGAGTACTGAGTTTCTCACACTGTGCTGGTAGATAGACTGTGAGCAATGTGATAGCCAGGGTAGCAACGGGAATAGACCATTTGGTCACAACAGACATAAACACACACCCTGTATAAAAGTGGTAATTACAGCCTCTCCACTTTGTCCCCGTTTGCACTCACCAGCAACAGATGGGCCTCTCGATTTTCTTTATGTCTCTGTGCTTTTCAAAGTCTCCATTTCTCCAATATACTATGTGTTTTATTATTTTGCTATGTGTCCCCAGCCAACTTTCTCATGTGTGATAGTTGACTTGGCTAGCCCGACTCTTCCTGTTAGTGAGATCAGCCTTGTTTGTGTGTCTGGCTGCCTGTTAAGCTGCACACGTAGTCTCTCCATTGTGTGTGTGTGTGTGTGTGTGTGTGTGAGAGAAGAGAAAGAGACAGTGAGTGAACAAGAGAACCCCTCGCTCCCATTGTCACGGTCTCCCTGCTGATTTACCCCTTTGCCTCTCAGCCATTTTCAAGTTTTCAACACTGCTCGCAAACCAGGAGTCACCTCAGAAGTCAGGACACCAGGAGGGTTTGGTGCCGATTCTCAGTGTAGAAAGTGAGAAAGAGAAGCAGCTGGACAAAGAGGTTGTCTCTTCATGTTGAAAGCAGAGACCACCCCTCACCCTTATTATATCATATGCTTTGAGGCGTCGTATATCATCATACCCCCGAGTATTGTGTTAAGCGTGGCTTCATGTTGTTTTTTTGACAGCTTGACATGACGTTTTTTGTGTCCTTTGTCTTTCAGGGGTGAGGAGACCCCAGAGAGATGATTGGCAGCAGAAGCTGAGACATAACACAACTGTGAATCAATAACTTGGTGCTACTCTGAAAGGTAAGCTCAGCATGAGGGTGTGTTTGTATTGCTTTGTCTTAAAGCAGACTGCAGCCTTGACAGTTCTATGCCAGCATCTCTTCAGTGAGCAGCAGAGCCTGGTGGATGATGATGGTGATGATGATGATGGTGATGATGGTGATGATGATGATGCCTGTGAGAGGAGGAAGAGAAGGCGTGTCACTGTCGAGTACCACTCCTCACAAGCTACAGTGTACAGAGATTGAAATATCCCCTTCTGGGCTGTAAATAGACGGAGAGATCCAGAGTTGGTGGGTGGAAGAAAGGCAGAGAAGAGAAACTGGTGGGAGGAACCAGAGCTAATTTAGGAAATCTGGTGGAAGAGTGCTGTGCTAGGAGAGATAAATGAATCATACCCTGTGTGTGCACATTATACATTATTATGCTTTCAAAATGTTATGTTTGACATGTTCGTGACAAGTAATGGATCATGCAAATGGGAGCATGTCAGGATAACTGCTTTTGTTTGGTGATTAAATCCGTCTTCCATTAAAAAAAAGTCTTGTCATCTTTAAATGTGTGCCATCCTTATTAGGGTTAAGTGATGAAGAGATTGAGGCTGGATATTTTCGCTTTAATCTTGCAATCAAGTTAACAGGGATGACAGAACAAGTGATTCTATGTGTAACGTCTTCAGTGCAGGGATGTGTTTGTAACACTTGTTTTCAACAGCATCGGGAAATGTGTAGGTGCGAATTCATCCCTCTCAGGTTTTGTCAGGGATCTTGCTTGTTGTCTTTTTTTAAACCAAAGGTACTTTGAAACACAGCCTTCTTTGTATCTCAACACCCCCTGTCTTTTGTAGTGTGTGTGTGTGTGTGTGTGTGTTGTTTCAGAAAGCAGGGAGGGGAGGGAGTTATCTCTCAGCTTCTTCTATGCGTTTTACCCTCAACCGCTTTCCTTTGTGTGGCCTCCGTGTATTTGTGTGTGTGGGAAGGTGTGTGGGCGTTTTCATGGCACCGTTCCGACTCTCCACTCCACCTCCCTCCATCCCTTCCCTCTTCTCCTTCTCCATCATTTCTCCTTAATCTAGCCTTCCATCCTGTTCAGACCGTCTGTCGCTGCTGCCCCCCTCTCCCTCTCCATCACGCCTGCCGTAATGAGATTAAACCTTAGTGTATCCACCGGGCATGCACACACACTTTATATATATACACACACACACTTCAGAGCGCTGCAGCACACACACAATCATCCACTTAGGAGAGAACACTATTCTCTCTCGCATGCACTAAATCAGCACAAGCCTGAAATGACCGTACAGCTTGCACACTTGGCACCGCTTCCGACAACACACACACACACACACACACACACACACACACACACACACTTGCACACACACACACACACACTTGCACACACAGACACACTTGGCATGTGACCAGCGCCTCTCCTTTTCAGTCTTTCCCTCTGTCTCCTGTTATCAGGACGCCCATGGTAAGGATTACAGTAACCCCAGGTCTGTCCTCGTAGGTGAGCTCCCCACTGAGCCATCTGGGCCTCAGTAATAATGTGATCAGGACTCACTGGCTAACTGGCGCCTCCTACAGGCGGACTGACTCATTCATTTGCCACAAGACAAAGACATCCATCATCATTTCAAGATTTCAAGCATATTTTTCCTAAGTCCATACTGACACAACATCTGAAGAAAATGTCAGTGGTGAGAATAAGATGTAAATAAAATGAATAGAGGATTTCAATCAGGGTGCCTCTGTAGTCACAACTTACGCTATATTTGTACCCCCTGCTCTCTCTGCAGGCACACTGGCATTTAATGACTTTTCAGTCTGTCTGTGTCTCGCTTGTTCTCAAAGTGTCTCTCTTGTTCTTCTCTCTCTGTAGCCAATAGGCTTTGGGGTTCCTGGTGCTAAAGACAGAGGCATTGGACAGTACATTCATTCTCAGTGAGTGAGGCCCTCTCTGTGCTGCAGTGGAGGGCTTCACACACTCCGCTAGTCTGGTGAGTAGGAGCTCTGTGAGTCACTTTAATGACAGACTGTGTGTTATTGTAAGTGTATGGTAACACTACATACTGCTGTTCTATATACAGTTACAATGATTGTTCTCTCTTATTATCTTGTAATCTGAGTCTCAGCTACAGCCAATACTTTGAATGGGCTGAATAGAAATTGTAGTGTAGTCACTTTTTAGGGTAATCTGTCAAACTCTGTTGTTGCAGTGAGAAGTCATTTGACCACAAGTCCAACCTAAATACCACAATATGTGAAAGGAATACTTTATAACAATAACAAAGTGATTTTAATTCTATTTGTCAATTAATGCGATGATAGGCTATAGATAATATGTTGTTCTGTATGAAAGCGTGTGAGTAAACGACATGTTACTTCTGCAGGCTGGATGCATCACGCAGTAGAGCAGTTTGGCGGGCGTGGCACACGGGACTCCTTCCCTCTGGACGGACTCAACCGGGGACCATGGGCTCCCGTGGGCGGCCGCGCCTGGCAGCCACCTGCGAGGTCAGTCGCCATGCCAACACAAACTTTGCTGTGCCCCGTTGTTACCTTTAATGCATCAGCCTAAACCTGTGATTAAGTTTTACAGCAACACTGAAATAAAATCTTAAACGTACTTAACAATCTCGGGAGATGTTCTCTGACTGGAGTGTGTGTGCTGTTTCTCATCAGGTGTTCGCCTGGAATGAACCAACACCAGCTCCTTTCCCATCTACCTCCTGGTCCTATGGGCGGACTCAACCATCCCAGTAAATTATTTGGAAATGGGTAAGTCATGCACAAAAACATCAGTCATTTAGAAAGCAGCATGGGGGTAGTTCATCTACAGGAAAAACATGATAAAGCAAGTGTTAGGTGTCATTTAGATTTGATTTCTTTCTGTTTAACAAATGTTCTCTATCCAGGCCAATGCGTGGAGGTGAGAAGCTTGAGCTTCCCCAGCAAATGGTACCAGGTGTGCAGAGGGAGCAGCAGAGGCCTCCTCATCATCATCTTCACCCTCCACCCCCCCACAGAGCGTGGGAGCAACTAGGTCAGCTGTATGATTCCCACCTCCCTCCTCAAGGACATCCTGGCGTGCCACTGCCAAATGAGCACTCACTCCGCCTCCATAATGGCGGCTATGCAGGCAGCAGCGGCCCACCCCCCATCCCCCACCTAGCCCCCAACACCCATCTACCCCTCAACCCCCATCTAGCCCCAGCAGGCCAAACCAACAGCTGAAGGTGAGTGACAGTGCTGCAGGTGATACTCTGGTAGTTATCAGCTTTTCCCTAGATGAAAATAAAGGCTTATGGTTAATGTATTTTTTAAATCAAATTGTAAAATAATAAAGCCACTGTCCTTTGTCCGGGGTTCTGCTTTTGGACTATCCTTAATTTGTTTCCAATAAATTGATGAAATTCTTAGATCATTGAAACAATTCTTATTTGTTTTGTAATCCAAATGTGCTGCATAAAAACGTTTGTCATGAACAGAAACTTTATCTGGAAAAAACATAACAAAAACAGCTCTTTGATCCGTCTCCAGACACTTCTACAACAGAGTTAATCAAACTGTAATTATGAAGGAAATGTCTCCAACAGTTGTGTTTGTGTGTGCTTTAGTTTGGGGGTCCTCAGGAGCAGCATGTTCCCCGGGGTCCACCACTGCTGGGAGAAGAGATGTGGGCTCAGGTGCACCAGGTAGGAGCTATTTAATTGGCTATGATCATGTTTCATCCTCAATCCTCCATACACACATGCATACCTACAACAATCTGTGTTGTCGCTGTCATATCTGATGCAGCCAGACAGATGAAAGCCATATGCTTCTCTCAGAGCCACTTTTTCTGTCCACAGCAGAGGGGCTACCCAGGGAAGATGCTCGGGGGTCAGCTGAAGAGACCGGGCCCTCCATTGGGAGAGCACTCTGTCATCCAGCACACTCCTCCACCCCCCATGCACCCGTCCTCCCGCCCAGCTGCAGAGGACTGTCCCAGTCCCAACAAACGGAAAAAGAGTTCAGATCAGGTATGAAACCGGAGCGAACAGTATATTCATCTGTTGGACCAAAACAATTGGATCTCAAAGACCTCAATTCTCGATTTATTTCCTAAAATGTTATTTGCTCTCGTTTATCAGTTATTTGATTGGTAAACATTGTAATGTTCCACTATCTTTGCAGGTATCCCACCCCGGGCTGCAGCGTTTCCCTGTGCCAGGCCAGTCTTTGTTATCTCAGCACCAGTCTTCAGCCCACCACCTCCCTCCAAAAGCTGCCTTCTGGAACCCCCTTCACAAAAACAACAGCACTCCCTGGCAGCCCCAGATGTCTGAACGCAAACATCCACAATCACAGGACTTCCAGCTCAGAACAGTAAGAGAAAGTCCCTTCATTAGCTATATGCTACCAGGAGCCAGAGGTTAATATTTTACTATTGACCACAGCCAATAGGAAGACTTTTATTGGGCTGAGTGGTGCCATAAAAATGTATTGATTCTGTTGGCTGTCTGAGCCTGACAGGGTATTGTTTGCTGGGCTGTAAATCACACCATGCCCAAAATGGATTTCCCTCTCTTTTGTTAAAAGCAGCACTGATCCTTGTTAGTCTTTATTACTCTAATGATTGTTGCTTTGTTCCTCAGGAAAACAACAAACAAGGAATGGGTAGCTACGCCCAGAAGTCCTCCCCTGCCTCCACCGCTTCAAACCTCTCGCCTCCACAAAACTCCACCCTGGGAAGCTACAACCAGGGATTTGCCCCTCAGCTCCAGAAAGACGCATTCCAACCTCTGGCTGTAAACCAGCAGTCTCCTCACTCCTCCTACCCCAGCCCAAGCTCCAAACTGGGGCTCCTGGGTCCTCACAGCCAGAGAGGCCCTCTCATCGGGGGCCAAGGTGGTAGCCAAGCTACCTCTCACACGGCATGCACCCCAACCAGGGGAGACAGAGATCAACACCCACACGCCCAATCGTCACCAGCAAACCCGCCTGCCACCACCAGCAGCAGTGTGCCTTACAGCCACTTCCAGCCTCACCCAGGGCTGGGGCACAAGGGTCCTCCTCCTGCCAGCAGCACCTCAGTACCTCAGCACCTGCAGAGTGGGCCCCATGAGGCCTGGAGATACCAGAGCAGGCCCAGCAGTCACTCCCTCGTGAGTATAAAGCCCCTTCCCACTCAAAAAAACAACCCAGCTGGCTTGTGTCTAAAGTGTGGGTTGCATTCAAAAGCTATTGATTTTCAAGAGAAATAACTCTGCAGCAGTCACGTTCTTATATGGGTTTCAGCTCCGATCAGCAGTGATGGAAACATGACATCCTGTGGATATGTTAGTTTTCATTAAGCTCATATAAAACATGTTTAACGTCAGTTGGTTCTTCTGCAGTTATCAGTGCTGTAGTCTTTTCATATGGAGCAGCAGATGTTTTATTCTGTTATAATTAATAATAATAATGAATTGTTCTGTATGTGTTTCTTCAGGAGTCGGGCATCTACAGGCCTCCAGGACTGCTACCTCAGCGCCAGCAGAGCCACAATCAGCTGGTGGACAGTCGGGGTCCTACACAGCATCAACATCATGTCCTCCCCCCTCTACCCCTAACCAACTCCACCCGGACACCTGTCATCACCGCCAACCTTCCCACACCCCAGTCATCGTGCTCCATCGGTGGTTACGGCAACAACAGGAGCTCTACTAGTGTAACCATGGCTGCTGTGTCCACGGTGACCACATCACCCCCTGCTGGTTGCCCTGTGAACAATGGCAGCAGTAACAGCAGCTGGCAGAGAGGAAGAGAGCCGGCACCCCTTACCTCCACCCGTGGCATCCCTGGCCCCACCCCTCAGCTGGATGCTCTGCTGCAGCCAGGATGTCAGAGAGGCCAAGCTGCCCCCGGCAACCAGCCTTACCATCAACAGGGACCCAACAGCGCCCGGCCACTGAAGGGGAAGACGTCGTATTACGCTCAGGCAGAACTGGAGAACCCTCCATTTCCTTCGTCATCCTCCTCTCTGTTCTCCTCAGGACACCAGAGGACAGGGGACAGTGTGATCACAAGCAGACTTTCACATCCTCTTCCAAGCTCTCCTCACACGTACCGCTCCACGGCAGCTCAGCCCTCCCACTCCAGACCGGCTCATCAGTCACAGTATGCCCTGCCTCAGGCATACCCCCAGCCTCAGCTCCCTCCCCCCGCTCCGATCTCTGTCCCTCAGTCCATCGAAGAGGCTCTAGACAAACTTGATGCAGAGCTGGAGGGTCACATGCAAGCTGAAGAGAGGAGGAGCAGGGACAGAGAGGATCAAGTGCGAAAACTGAGAGAAGAGGAGAGGAGGAAGAAAGAATGGGAAATAAGACAAAAGCGGGACGAGGAGAGAAAGAGGAAAGAGGAAGAGGAGAGGAAGCAGAGAGACCATGATAGACAAGAGGAGGAGAGGAGAAGGAGAGAGTGGGAGAGACAGGAGCAAGAGAGGAAAAGGAGGCAAGATGAAGAGAGGAGGAAGAGAGAATCTGAGATGCTCGAGGAGGAGAGGAAGAGGAGAGAGTGGGAGAGGCAGGAAGAGGAGAGGAAAAAGAGAGAGTGGGAGAAAAAGGAGCAAGAAAAGGAGAGGAGAGAGTGGGAGAGGCAAGAGGAGGAGAGGAAGAGGAGAGAAGCAGAGAAGCAGGAGCAAAAGAAGAGAGAACTGGAGAGGCGGGATGAAGAAACTAAAAAACAAAGGGAGAGGAAAGAGGAGGAGGAGGAGGAGAGGAGGAGGAGGAGGGAGGAGGAACTGAGCAGTGCAAAAGGCAAAGAGCAGACTGCAATTGAGAATCTGGAGAGACTGCTTTCCGGCAACAATTGTTCAACACCCCCCCCTTCTCGTCTCTCTTCTGTTACTGCTCCTCCCTCAGGTCCCTCTCCCCCCAGTGCCCAGACTTCTCCCCCTTACCCCTGGCTCAGCCGTGGGGGTGTGCTCCCCACACCACCAGCACTGACACCCCCCACCATCACTCCAGTAGAAAGGCTGCGGCCGCCCCCTCTTACACCTCAGACGGAGTATGCCAGAGAGAAGCAGAGGCAGAGGGAGATGTGGAGCAACAATAGCGGAACGACATTCAGTCCCTCATCAACACACAATACCTCAGGGATGATGTACCCCCACAAGCCCCCGGCTATGCAAGCCGCGCCCAACCAATCCAAAGACTCCGTCAGGGAGCGAGAGAGCAGCGTACCCTCTCTCCCCGCCTTGGCCCTCCGAGAACCCCCCAAACTCTATCAGGCCTTTCCCAGAGAAAACCTCCCCCCGCCTCTATCCTCCAGCTCCATGAAGGGAATCCTCAACAAGCCTGTGGCAGGAAGTGGTTTGGAAACAGGCACAGACTCTGCCCAGTTTGAGGAGGAGCCCTCCGAGATGTCCACGCTGCTCCCTGATGGTCTGGCCAACATAATGGCCATGCTGGATGAATCCATCCAAAAGGAAGAGGAGATGTATAACAGCGAAAAGACAGGGTCCACAGGTCTTCTTGACAACTTTAATCCTAGTGTCCAGCCTATCAAGAGCTACCTGTGTGCCCCAGACCTCATTCCAGCATTGAAGCACCAGCCCAACCAGGAAGACTTTGGATCAAATCCGCACGCTAGCCCCCCCGTGCTCAGTCGCCAAGGCTCTCTGGCTTCCCCTTGCAGCCGGACGTCTTCTCTGAACGAGGAGGATGAGGATTGCCATAAACCTTCACATGTCCCTCTGAACCATAAGCGGTCAGCGGACACGGGAGTGGGGAACACCAACTACCGCCACAGTGACCTGGCTAAACTATATGGCCTCCCTGAGCAGATTAAAAGTGAGGCTGATGAGGAGGAGGATGAAGAAGAGTCTGAGACACCATCGTGTTCTCCACCACCTCAAAGACCCCACCTCCATCAAACTGGTGTAAACAGCATGTTCAAATCCCTAGCAACAGTCCTAGAGAGTCAGAAGTATGCTTACCGTGGTGGGCCTTTTGGGAGACCACCTCCCTCGGCTCTGCTCGGGGTCAAATATTCCTCTTCACTGTCGCTGGGCCCGGATATCTGTCGCCAGCAGCAAGGCAGCTCTCCCACTTCAGATCCAAACAATCCACCATTCAGTCCCGCTGTCCCACCTCTGAAGTCCTCCCCCCCTCCACTAGAAGATCAGAAACTCAAAATAGAGGACGCTGATGTCTGGAGAGATGACGGCGGTTCAACAGAAGACCGAATGAACTCCAACAAAAAGGAGAGTATTTCTATCATAACCCTATCAAGGTGGTCAAGAAGGAGCGGCAGCTGACGACCATCTCCGAGTCTCTTCTCTGGCTGAGTTGGGCAAAAGCTGCGAGGTCATGCTTAGTCGACAGTCACTTCCTAACAAGAACTCTGTGGATAAATCCGATAGCCAAGTGAAAGTGGAGGACAGACACAAACCTGAGAAAGTGAAAGAACGCAGAGACAAAGACAGGCACAGGGAGAAAGAGAAGAAGAGGAAGCACGGCCACAGTAGCAGCAGGAAGCATGAAGACAGGAAAGAAAAGAAGAAGCATAGAGAAAAGAGAGAGGAGATGGCCTTGTCCTCTTCTTCATCATCATCTTCCTCCACTCATTGCAGCTCCAGCCACAAGCGGCACAAGGATGGCAAGAAGGAAAAGAAGGACCGCAGAATTCTCGGCGACCTCAACCTCCAGAGCAAGGACGGCTCTGAGAAGAATCTGGATCATTTATGACACAGAAAAAACAAAGCTGACGGAGCGTCCGGCACCAGCTCCGCCAGTGAAGGAGAGGGTCCTGAAAGGTCTTCTGAGGACAGAAAAGACTCTGAATCTGGTTCTTCACTGGGTTCAACAGACTTCTTGAAACTGAAGGCGCTGTCGGACGGGCCGCCCAAAGAGCTGAAGATCCGCCTCATCAAGGTGGAGAGCGGGGACAGGGAGACGTTCATGGCCTCTGAGGTGGAGGAGAAGAGGATCCCACTGGAGGAAATCACCATTAAGAACAGTGCCAGTGAGATCATCAGGTCCTGCAAGTAAGTGCACTTTAGGCTGTTCTAAAAATCATTAAATGCATTAATGAGTCTCATGCCTGGTCAAACCATACCGTTATTATTTAGGAGGGTTTTTTCTTCTTCATTCTTATATAAAATCTTGTCCACTCGAGCCGTTTTTATTGAATCTCCTTACACATTTAAATGCCAATTCAGTTGAAGCACGAGAGGGCAGACTGGACCTCACACACATGATAGTGTTGGATAATCCAGTGTGCTCCGTAGCGCATTTTATATGGTGCATGTACGTGGACAATGTACAAGATGCTTCATTTGTGACCCATACTGGTGCACAAAATATGTCACCTGTGTTTGTGCAAAAATAGCTTTTGCAACACTATTTTCTAATGATCCAAAAACAGATTTGACCTGTGTTTGTGTTGACTACGTCTCTAAATGACCCACCTGTAAGATATTTCTATGAAATAAAATAAGGCAAAAGCAGTATGTGTTTAGCAAAGAAGGTTGGCCCATCAGGCAGCTTATGTGCACTGTGTGGGAAGGAATGTTTTGTATCTTCATGGTCTCTATTTTCTGTTGCAGGGGAGCCAGAGTGAAAGACAAGTTCCGGGAGTCCTTTCTTCTCCCAGCCTTCTCTGTGAAGCCCGTCATGCCAGACGAACCCATCCCCAGAGAGAAACTCAACCCTCCTACACCCAGCATCTATGTACGTAAACAAGCATTCCTTCACTGTTATATTTGATAGTTGATCAATTCATCAGCCAACGAAAGAAAGTTGGGATGGCACTTTCAAGTTTATTCGAAGAGTACACAAAAATACATTCTTTAAAGCAACGGAATGTAAATACCTGTATGTAGTTTACACAACAGTGGTTGGAAGGTGATGTTGTGTTTGCAGTCAGCACCCGTCCCGGGGCATCAATACTCACCTCTGTGTTGCTGCTGCAATCTTCAGTAAGGCTGATTGCAACAAGAGCGATAACGACCGGCGCTGAGTTAGAGGAGCAATAAAACAGACTTCCTGGTGATAAACGCAGCAGCGTGAGAATGAAGTCGATATAGTCAGAACTTGATATCATGTTTGGGTGTTTTGACCTATGATACTGAGCCGAGTGAGTCAAATGCATAGAAGGGGTGTAAGCTAACTTTTCTGGTAACACTTTTGTATGACACCAGAACGTTTTATTTCAAATAAAGGGAGAAAAAACGTCATCAAACCACACACACAATGTTGTTTGATTCATTTGTTTAACGGGTCTGATTTGAATTGCATTATTATATATAACATCTATTAGAGAAATAAAACACTATGAAAGAAAGTATTAATTGAATTACCTTCCATTCTGAAATTATTCTTGACCCAAGAAGTCATAATTAAATGCTTTATAATTTAATAATAATAACTGTGATTATTTGTGTGAAGCATTACTGATATTTGTTTGTTAAAAGCTGATTTTAACACAATGAAGATATCTTTTGTGAGCTTTTATAGACTGGGGTGTCATAGAAAGTGCTTTTTATGACCGTCATTAATACATGGCATATTCATAGTGCCAGTTGTGTTCACAATCTGAGCGTGTGTGAGCGTGTGTGAAGACAGAAACGCATGCCACAGACCTTGGGAAGTGAGACACAAATGTGTGTGTGGGCCTTCTTAGAGAGTGTGTTTCACATCATTATAGGAAACACGGAAAAAGTGTGTGTGTGTGGAGAGACACATTTTCCAGTAGCTGTTTTTGTTGTGTATTGATCTGACTTTTCTTCTCTGTAGTTGGAGAGTAAGAGGGACGCCTTCTCCCCTGTGCTGCTGCAGTTTTGTACTGACCCCAAGAATCCTGTTACTGTCGTCAGAGGCCTGGCTGGATCCCTACGACTCAGTAAGTTAACTCTTGTGCAACTGTGAATGAATTTAATTTATTGCAATACTTTGAACCGACAGACAGATATATATATTTGCATCAATTGGCTGTTATGTGCCTAATATTCCCTGTCATTATCTTTAGACCTGGGCCTGTTTTCTACAAAGTCACTGGTTGAAGCCAATGCAGAGCAGTCGGTGGAGGTGAGGACTCAGGTGCAGCAGCCCGCTGATGAGAACTGGGACCCCAGTGGGACGGGTCAGACATGGCCCTGCGAGAGCAGCCGCTCCCACACCACCATCGCCAAATATGCCCAGTACCAGGCATCCAGCTTCCAAGAGAGTCTTCAGGAGGAGAAAGGCAAGTGATGACGAGGGATGATGAAGATGAGAAGGAGAAGCAGCCATCCACAAGCTCTGATGCTCCAAGCAAGGACATCTCTAAAGAAAGCAGCAGGTAGGGAGTTAAGAGACCATAAAGTGTACAGAAACACTCAAGTGATTTGTAACTTCTCGTAATACTTCATGTGTTCTTTTTCCTCAGTGCTGAGCAGAAAGCAGTTGGGAAGATTATCAAGTTTGGCACCAACATTGACCTCTCAGATCCCAAGAGGTGAGCATCTTCGACATATAAGCTACCATTACATAAGATTCCAAAGCTGGTTAAAGAGCAACTTGCAGGGTTTTTTTATACTAGATTTATGCTTAACCTTACCTGAAAATTACAAATTAAAAAAGTGAATGCAGGATTTGATATGTTTTACGAGACATAAGGGCAGCAATTCAGAGGGAAAGGAGCCGTTTTGAGCTCTGCTACTAAAAACTGTTTTTTTTACGTCACATGGGGGAGCAACTTTCTCGGACTCAGCTGAGGCCTATCAAACAAAATGTTTATCAGGAAACCGTATTACATCTCTCCCCCCCCCCTTCGCTCCTCTCTCTCTCTCCCCCCTCCGGTACACAGCACCGTAACATAGTGTGGAGTTGCATTAGGTAACGCGAGATACGGCTGATACTTGCGCATTAGTTTCTGTTATGGATCAGAACGTTACAGTCCTGCCAGTAACGTTACTATATTATCAATACTACTTTAGTTATAGCCTGATATATGATAGCTAACTTTACGATGTTGTGATGTGACGTTAGCTAATATTAACTGTAGCTAACGCCGGACACTCACCAAGAAGACAGCTGCTCTGTTCTCCACTGGTTCTCCTCACACCAAAGCTCCATTTCTCTCCGATGGCCGTTATTTCTTCTAATCCTTGGCTGCTCCTGGTCTCTTGGACGCATAGCAGGCTCATAATTATAAGGTTGTGATCCGTCATATGAATATACATTTTCAACCTCTTCTGTGTCAAAACTAGCTTTGTGAACCATGTTTATTAATACGTTAGACCGGCCGCTCTCTCATGTGACGTCACACGCGGGTGGTATTTTTTTATGCAGAAGTAAAAATGTCTTACAAAAACAACGCCAGATGTCACTGTATTTATGTAGGCCTATATCTTTTTGAAAATCTAGTGTATACATCATTTTCCGACACATTTAGTCACTGGTGTCTATAACCTGCAAGTTGCTCTTCAAGTACTTTAGCACAAATGAAATTGCCCTCTAGTTGGACCAGTTCTAACCTGCTGTCTCTGTTCAGGTGGAAGCCCCAGCTTCAGGAGTTGCAGAAGCTGCCAGCATTTATGCGTGTAGCATCCAGCGGAAATATGCTGAGTCATGTTGGACACACCATACTCGGGATGAACACAGTCCAGCTCTACATGAAGGTCCCAGGGAGCCGGACGCCAGGTAACCCTTAATAATGGGATAGAATACTTTTTTCTGAGTTATAAATCACAATGTCGTTACTGATTTAAGATTTACAAAATGAGAAATACCATTATGTATGACAGAAGATATCGTGTGCTTAATCAACAGGTCACCAGGAGAACAATAACTTTTGCTCGGTGAACATCAACATCGGCCCTGGAGACTGCGAGTGGTTCTCTGTCCATGAGAACTACTGGCAGGCCATCAATGACTTCTGTGCAAAGTGAGTAGATGCACATCCGGCTCACATAGTTCACTTTGTGTAAATACTGCTCGTTATAACTGTTGCTAAACACATACATCACAGTCCTAACACAACTTTCACTCCAGGCATGGCGTGGACTACCTGACAGGGTCCTGGTGGCCGGTGCTGGAGGACCTCTACAAAGCCAACATCCCCGTGTATCGCTTCATCCAGCGGCCGGGGGACTTGGTGTGGATAAACGCTGGAACTGTTCACTGGGTGCAGGCCGTGGGCTGGTGCAACAACATCGCCTGGAACGTCGGACCCCTCAATGGTAAGGAGTGCAACTTGCACGTGGCAAATACAACAGTAGTAAGAACATTTTTGTAAGACTGAAATGTGTTCAACATGTCGTGTATCTGCAGCTTACCAGTACCAGCTGGCCCTGGAGCGGTTTGAGTGGAACGAAGTGAAGAAAGTCAAATCCATCGTCCCCATGATTCATGTGTCCTGGAACGCAGCCCGCACTGTCAAGATAACCGACCCTGACACCTTCAAGTTGGTCAAGTGAGTTTACACTGTGGTCACATCCCAGCAAAAAAAGAGATGGATAATAATATATCCCTAGGTTAAAATTCAACAGCACAAGTCCACAATCAACATGACCACTAACCTTGAATAAGATAAGATGGACCTTTTATTAATCCCCGTGGGGAAATTCAGTAGTTCTAACAGCACAGATTAATCAAATCAAAGATACGAAAGAGCATATATACATATTGGGTCATATACATATTTTATCGGTACTGGAGACATTTAAAAAATACATGTCATATGTATTATTGCTACATAAACATTATATTGCAGTTTTAGTTTCTAATATGCAATAAGACTACAAAATGCGTCCATGACGTATTTTCGATCTTTCTAATCCAGACGAGAGATCTCTCTCTCCCGTCTGTGTGTGAGGGGGCGGGACAGTTTACACGCACTCGGCGGCGAGAACTAAGCGTTCCAAGTTGTGGTTAAATGTTACGATGTGGACAATGCTCGTTGCCAAAAGTGTTTAGCATGTAATGGCGGTAACACAAGCAATTTGTTTAAACATCTTGCAAAAGTGCACCACATTGATTCAGGCGGAGAAGTGCACCGTTTTCCACTGTCTTTCTAGTAGCTCTGTAGCCCCATCCACGTCCAGATGTATACCTTCATCTTCCTCCAGAAGAACCGTTAGGCCTTTTGCAGCATACCTGTATGCCCCACCTGTGTTGCTCTGTACCACTGTCTTTATGCAGTAAATACTTGTTTTTTGTTTGTTATATATAGTTCTATAAGATCACATTATTTACAATTTGTTTCATTCATTTACCTTTTTGAGTACCGTTAAAGGACCGAATCGATCAAAGTAGTAGTACCGTGAAAACCTTAACGATACCCATCCCCTATACATATTAGACATATTAACATGGATGTGTGGAAACAGTGTGGATGTATGTCCAGTAATTGTGTCAAATGAAGCAGATGTCACATTACATACATAGAATGTGAATGAAAAATATAGTGCAAACTTTATATTAATGTTGGTATCTTACCTTCCTACCAGACACTGCCTACTGCAGTCCATGAAGCACATCCAGATCCTGCGTGACCAGCTGGTGGTCTTAGGAAAGAAGATTTCCTATCAGAGTCGGGTCAAGGACGAGCCCGCCTACTACTGCAACGAATGTGACGTGAGTAGCCTGTTCTATTACAGACATGCACTACATACACATGACCTTACTCTTTATCATATAAACAGGATGCTATGGAGCTATTAACTCCAGCCAATGTTGATGAAGATGTACTTCATATGAAAAACCATCAGTATCACACAATGACCATAAGGTTAAAATACCTCAAACTGAACAATTATCTATTTTCTGTTACAGTTGGAGGTATTCGATTTGTTGTTTGTGACAAGTGAGAGCAACAGCCGAAAGACATATGTGGTTCACTGTGAGGAGTGCGCACGTCAGCGTAGCCCAAACCTGAACAATGTGGTGGTGCTGGAGCAGTACCGCATGGAGGAGCTCATGACCACATACGACTCCTTTAACCTGGTAAGTGCACCGCTATTCTGTTTTCCTTCTGTCTTTTGTTCAGGATTTGATAGTTGCCATTTATTCATTTCTGACATGAAAACAATAAAGCCTATAATGTGTTGTGTGTGTTTCTCCCCAGGCCTCCTCCCGGTGACAGAGATCATCTCCTGCGTATCCTCAGCCATAACCAAAACTCCTGCAAGCCAGGAAAAAAGACACAGGTTCACTTTGGTTTTCAACTTACCCTTTCATTTTTGCTACTACTTGCCGAACAGCCAGTTGAATACGTTTACTCATCATTACTGTTTACAAAAAGAAAATACCAAGCCGCCAATAAATACCAGTTTACTCTCAGATGGTGCTTTGAGCCAGACGCCCTGGTCACATAGGAACCCAGGGGGCAGGTGGTGCTGCCGGTGAACAAACTGCGGAGGGTAGTTGGTGCATTTCTGTTGTATTGAATACTGACATTTGTACATGCTGTTTGCAATTTTTGTGGGGTGCTGTCTTTTTTTAAATAATTTATTGTTTTGTTGTTTTCTAAAACTAGATCAGCCTAGATATATACCACATTGGCCTTGTATTTAGAAAAGAGAGAAAATGACAAATACTAATAATAAAGATAAAGATATGAACATTTTTCTAAAGCATTAAGAATTTAAAAAAATACAAATGTTTGGAGTGCTTCAAAACATACGGGTTTTAACGACTTTCGTTGTTTTGGGGGGGATTTCATTTTGTCTTTCAGATTCTTGTATGTAATGTAAATCTTGTGTTTGTATTTCCTCAATCACTTGTCAGGTCTTTTTTTATTTCTGTATGGATACTCTTTGAAGGAAGACAAAACTCATTACCATCTGGTGTTGTGTGTTTTACTTCTGATTGTTTTGGTCCAATTTGCAGACTTTGGATTCATTTACTTTTTTGGCATTGTACATTTAATTTAAAATGTTTTCTCTATTTATTGGATATTAATGTTCTCCCTTTTTTAATAGGGTTGTACAAGGTTGCGATTTTTGTTTCTTCTTATTTTTTGATAGTGACCGATTGCTCTGTAAGAATTGAAACGTGGGGGTTGTGTGTCCACAGGAGTGGAGGTTGCTGTTGTCTGGTGCTTGGCTCTATTGACTCCTGGTATATATTATATAATATCTTTATCCTGAAAATAACACCACCTTTCCTGTAGACGATAGGCACACTGCTCACGTAGAGAAGATGACTAATGGAATGCTGTGTTTGTATGCTCATTGAGGAAAAACAGTTTTTTCCAAATTGTTTTTAGAAATGGTAATTTTTTGTTTTCATTATGTAGGGGGCTTTTAGACAAGATTTTATGATATTATATGTTGAATATGATAACGGGATAGATGGTGCTAAATGTTCAATTTGAACAACTCTTTTTCTGTTTATCTTCTTAAAATGAGAATTCTATTTTTACTGTTGCAATATTACCTTTTCTTCTCTTTGTGGTCATTTATTTATAACTGCACTGTTTAGAGAATTCACAGACACACACACCAAACTGAGCCAGACATGTCTTAAACACTTGTGAATTTGTGTGACATTAAAATGACAATTAATAAAAAAATGCTTTTTGATAAATCCAGAAATGATTGGGGCCGTCTTTTGTTATCAGAATACCTGGAGGGGAAATGTGCGTAGAGCCAGACAGCGTAATGTTACATCATTTTCAAAATACAGTTCTTACAGGGCTGTGCTGGTTGTATAGTCTGACCGCTGCAGAAGGAAGGAAGGACCTGCGGATCTCTCCGTGAGACAGCGGGGGTGGAGCTGCACAGTGAGGACAGGGTGTCCTGGAGGGGGTGGGACACATTGTCCAGCAGGGAGGACAGCTTGGCTGCCATTCTCCTGTCTCCCTCCACAGTGTCCAGAGGACTCCCCAGGACAGAGCTGGCCTTCCTTACCAGTCTGTTCAGCAGCTGAGATGCTGCTGCCCCAGCAGGCCACACCATAGAAAATGGCTGATGCCACAACAGAGTCATAAAATGTTATTCTCATGAATAAGTTAGTCAGTGTTCCTCCTTTGGCATCAGCAGAAACAAAGACAAACTAAAGAATATGAAAGATATACTCGAGTGAATTGTATGATTATTTCTTATTCACAGTGTATATAAAAATAGCTGTGATTTACCACATTGTGTCCTACAGAAAAGCTGGGATGATGGCATTAGAGAGCAAAACACAAGGCACTGAGGATCTGGTCTACAGCTAAAGCACCGTGCTGTGGCCTTTAGACGTGCTCACACAAAGGATAATAAAGCCTTTTTGTAACTTATAGGCTACAAAGTTGGACTTGCCATTCTGCCCTTGTAGATTTCAGCCTTCTGATCACAGTTATGGCGGAAGAGCAGGCGGTCTTATCCCCTGACCTGGGATGGCACAACATAGTATTTCATCTTGAAAATATCAGAAAGAAAACAGTGTTATGTCAAACATATATATATTTTAAACAGAGGTAATAGACTTTTCTTTGGTGCATTTAAAAGAAACAAATGTAGAATATCAAAAGGATTACAATTAAAAAGGTTTGAATGAAACAATAAAATGAGAAATGATACCCAGGCCGAGCTACAGATCATTGGAAGGTCACTGTATCCTCAGGCACAGCTCCGGGCCAGAAGGACTGGACAGACTCAAGGAAATCCTGCTTCAATCTACGCCGGAAGTCTCTCCGTCTACCTGCTGCACAGTGCTGCAGTCAAGTTTCCCTCCACAAAAAAGCGGTCTTATGTAACATGTAATCATGTTGAACAATACTTTGAAGTTTGCTCTTGCTGAGCATGATGAGAAAGATTATGTAATGACAAATTCCCCAAAGGGGACTTCATGCATCTCCTGATAGCAGTGAAGCAACACCAAGACTGCTATGCCAACAGGGAAATAATACATTACAAAAACATCCAACGAATGACAAGTCCATATACTAATGTCAATGGGTTCCTTACCTTTTACATTAAACCATCATGCTGCATGTTGATATCAAAATACTCAAATGTTAGACCTATAATTATTCGTAGGAGCATGAAGATGCATACATCCGTTTATAGTTTCTACACAAGCACACAGAAAGAAGAAAGAAACGTAGAGCATTGGGACCAAAGTACTGGAAGTAAACAAACATTGCAAGCTCAAAGCAGAGGGTATACAAAGAATCCGGATCAGACAACACTCATTATTTAGCTCATGCTCTGATCTTTTATCATTTAACTGATTACTGCATTTCTTGATATCTTTGTACTTCTTACTTCATCCTCCTTTCGAAATTCTGTATTCAAGAGAATCAGAGCTTTTATCTGAATGCATTTCCTGATCGTTTATTTCCTCATACATCGTACAAAGTGCAGACTGACGTCTCTTGCTTTGCCTCACAACATCTCATTTTTGATATCCTGTAATAGTAGTAAAAACCAAGCTTCGGTGACTGCTAAGATGAATGACCATACCATCCTCAAAAAGTACCCATAGTGTACATTGTAAAAATACTCACAGACAACAAACACACCAATCAGTATGGACACCTTCCATCACTAGTGGACGGCCTTCTATCCCATCTGAGCCATAGCTGCCCATACAAAGTCTCTTCAGTCAATTTCAGCAGGATCAAAACTAAATCTTTATATTATATTTGATATAGCCTAAAATGAACTAATGTACCTTAACAACCAAGAGTTTCTACTGAAAACGCATGGTCCTTTTAAAGTTTTGACAAGTCCTAACTTCAGGATGTTTTCAAAGCAGAAAGGTGACGTAGCGCTCAGCAGGGCTGCACAATTAATCACAAATCTATCTTTATCGCGATATCAACTGAGACATAGCGAAGACTGCTGGAACTGCGATAAATGATAGCCTACTCCCTATGCCATGCATTCACGCTCTGCAGGTTCGTATATTAGAGAGGACATCAGAAGGCCAGAACATTTGTAAAGGGGAGAATTGAGAAGTTTTTTCATAAAATATAAACAATATAACAAAAAAATTAACTATGATGTTGGACTGGAATTAATGTTTTAATTTGTTTGAAGTTTCTGCATAGTCTATTCTAGGGTTATGCTTGCAGTGAATCCAAAGCAGAAATACATTAACAATGTTTTTTAAATATGTGTTTAAATATTGCAAGTGATATCGTCATTGCAATATTCAGCAGTGTTATCACACATTGCAAGTGTTCCTGATATCCAGCAGCCCTAGCGCTGAGACAATGTCCGTTAAGAGGAGGACACAGAGTTGAAACGCCATTTCCTTTTCTTAAAATGTCCTTAGGCCTAACACCTTCATCTCAGGTGCAAACGTATAATAACGATTTCCACCAAAATAATTAATTGAATTATTTGAAATATGCAACTGTAGGTCTTATATGTACTTTTTTATGCACCTTAGTATTTGTTAATTTAGTACAATTGTATATTTGCTGGGAAACAACAAGACTGTTGCTTAAAGGCAACTTCAACTTAAAGGCAACTCTCACTTTGAACCCTGGGTGGGGACAAATGCATAAGGAGCAATGTCAAAGTAAGATGAAGGCTTAGGCAACATATTGAAGTTTTTTAACATGCTCAAAATACCTGGATATCATGCAAATACAACAGTCTCACATCACCAAATAGTCAAAAGTGGCCTAGAGAAAAACAGATGCCCAAATCTCTATCTTTACTCAATGCAGGGATGCTAACTCATCAGGTATGAAAAAGGTGACAAGACCCCCACCCCACGGTATCGGCTTTAAAATGAGGAATAACAGAGGATTTTAGCAGTCAGAACAACTAAAGCAGCAGGGTAATAATAACAGAAACGCCAAAGAGTCACATCTAATAGAAATATATGAAAGCATTTATTTGAATTGTGTATCAGTTTATCATTTTGGCAATGTATTTTCATGCCTTAGTCTCTCTGTCTTTATAGCCACTGGTGTAAAGTAACTAAGTTCATAAACTCAAGTACTATACTTGGGTACAATGTTGAGATACTTGTACTTTATTTGTACTTGTATTTCAATGGTTTGCTACTTAGTACTTCTACTCCTCTACAGTTCAGAGGTACATGGTGTACTTTGACTCCACTACATGTATTAATACCTTTAGTTACTTTACAGATGTGGATGAATGATGTGAAATATAATCAAGTGTTGAATCAGACTTTAGTTCCACCTGGAGTAAATTCACCAGCTACCCTGCAGAATACAAAGTCATTCAAACTAGCTGCGAACGCACCCGTAGGTAATGTAGCTGACCCTCATCGCGGAGCAGCAGAGCCGACAGACAGGAAGACTCGAGCTTCATTATAATATATAAATAAATAACACCATGCGCGTCATGATGGCACATAACAGCTTGCGGCCGCAGATTACTCCGGGTCCCAGACCCCCCCCCCCCCCCCCCCCCCATACCCCAAAAAATGTATTGCAGATCTACATGAATCACACAAACGACCTATTTTGGATTCAAAAGGGCGAATTTCGCCGAAAGGTGACAAGTTTGCATCCCTGTAAAGAGTGAAGATATAAACATAACTCATGGAAGTCAAGTTTTCACTTTGGACTAATTTACAACTAAATATAACAAAATGATTTTCTGAATGTGTTCAGAAGCACAATGGTACCTCGTCTGTCTCTCCTGCCCTTCCCCCTCATTTTCTGCTCTTCTGAACCTCAACTTATCAGCCTACTCTGACCCCCGACACACAACCCAGCCCCCACTGCAACAGACACAGGCTAAAGGGGGGTGTAATATGTCCTGGATATGTGAGGTGGAATGTATGTGCCGAGAGGAGTTGTCGGAGAAAGGCAGGGGTCTGATAAGCCTGTTGGAGAGAAAGTAGGATGGATGCAGGGAGTCCAAGAGGAGGGAGGGAATGAGAGACAGCACTGGGGACTCAATCAGATGGGCTGGTACAAAGGGGAGGGCAAACAGAAAGAAGTTTGACATACTTAAGACAAAGAACACAGCAACTGTTAGTGAAGTTGTTGCCACTGATGGAGGAGCATTTCTGTGCTACGACTTCATCCCAACAGCATAGGAATTTGATGTTGAATGTGTAAAAGAAAACATCCCTCTAGACCTAATCAGCTACACTGACAATTCTGGATAAAGAAGAGAAGAAGCAGCAGGAGACCAGAGCTGCAGGAAGACAACATACCACCACTAAATAGATAAGGAGGGAAACTCCAAAATCACTACAAGCTCTTTCAACTTCATGCAAGGAGAGGAGGTGGAAAGTAACCAAGTTCCCAGAGAACAAGTTCAGAGGCTCCGTTAAACCACTGAGCGGACAGAAGAGGACTTCAAAAGAAGTGAGAAAATCAGCAACAATCTGGAGGACGAACAGCAAGAGGTCTACCGGGCCCCACATCACAATGTGAGTACAAGTGCAGCTGCATCACTCAAGACACGTTCAAATCACATCAGTGAGAACTCTTCACACCACACATTACAGGAAAAAGGAGCCTAAATGTCTTATTTACTACTGATGATAAACAGGACAAAACATGTCTGAGAGACACAGAATTCACTATTGCAGCTGCTTTGTTCCAGACAATAGAATAATAGAATGATAGAACAATGGAAAATCGCCCTGCAGCATCCAAGAATAATGTCATTGCAAGTCCTAGCCGAGGCATTGCATGATGGGAAGCAGACTTTTGATTCAAACAAGAGGAGGTATTTGGAGACTACATGCTACCATTACAATCACTTTATTGCACAATATTTCCTGATTAAGAATGTCTTAATATAGTTCAAACAATTACATGACGAAATATCCTAAGAAATGCTATTCAAACTAAAGAGTGAGTAAAGTGGGTGGAGAGACTAAATATATTTGTTGTAAAAATAAACAATGAGTCACCTCACACACGTGCATGTGCGCATACACACTTTCCTGCCAGTCTTTCCTACATGACCTTCCACCTTGATAAAAACACAAGGACAACAGGAAACAGACGTGGAAAAAGAAAAATAACTCAAGCACCCAGGACAGATTTGTAAATATGGTCTTCCCCCGATTGTCAGTTAATGCGGGATAGAGGTGTTATCGTTAAGTGCATGGTTATCCAATAGATATCCCAACATAGGTAAGTGTGTCTGCTCAGAGACGTTATGTTAGGTACTCTGTACAATATCCTAGCTAAATTATTGAACAATTTGAGACAGTGTACAATCTTTTTCAACGATGAATATGAAATGACCCGCCACATGTAGCCCTCTGTTGGTCCTTTCACTTCAGCAATGGAGTTTCAGATCAGATCATCCTAGTGGGACGCTTATAAGAAAGTATTCCAGCATAGTGCTTTACTTGTCACAATACTATGTCTTGTACTATGGTAATTACATTATGAGCGATTTACTCCTTAACGGTAAAATACCCCTTAAATGAACAAACAGTACAGATTCCCTATGGGAAAGCACTGTGTTTGCTAAAATGATTAATCCAACTATTTGACTTTGTCATCCCTACTGGGATTTGTCCATCACTGTAGTTTTTGCTGGCAGATGGCCTGGTTACTCAAGTTGTACCCTGTCTGTCTCATAACCTTTGAGAAGTAAGGATATCCTGTACCAGACACAGCTGCATACCACATCAAATCTGTCATGAAACGGAATGGATGCAAACTAAAGCAGCTTGAAGCAAAGCAGACCCTGCATGGAGGACCTGGCTTCTTTTTATTGACGCCAAGAGAAAATGTTGAATTATGAACAAAAAGGCAAGTGTTGTGCCATAATTACATCATCACATTCTTTTCTTAACCCTATAGTAAGATGAATTACATTGGCCGACACCAATATGCGACAGAAAATAATCTGACAGTATATAGTCGTACTCATAGGTTTGTTTCCCTTCAAAAATAAATGTTTGTACTTAATGTAACATTATATGGTTCCAATTAAATGGCAACATTGGTTGCATCTGAGCGTCTGTCTCTAATACCCACAGGGAAGAAAACAAGTCAAAACACAAGCACACGTTTGTACACAAACAGACTTTGATGCCAATTAGCCTTCATCTCTCTACCACACAAACTACATATAGCAATTAAGGCCCTTTTCCTTTTGGACAATCAGCACTCTGATTATCATCACCTCAAAGACGGCATCAACAAGGCTTACTTCCTGACGGATCAAACATCTAACCTCTCTCTGAACCCAGAGAACCTTTGAGGACTGGAATTTGATTAGTTACACAAGTATTTCATAACTAGGTCTCTTCCATTGTGTGTGTCTCTAAACAGGCTAATCAGGGCTGACCAACAGTTAGAAAACATCTGCACATGCTTATTCTGATAAAAAGTTACATTTCAATCACATGCCTTTAATTGGTTTATTTTCCGTGCCTACAGTTCAGTATGAGTATGAGTGGTACTCTAGAAAAGGGGGCCCATCACCAGGCCTTGGACCTGTCCGAGGAACTGCCACCTCATCATCACCACAACAGCCACCACCAACATCTTCACCACTCTAACTCCCTGGCATCCACCACCGCTGTGGGTGGAGGCAGAGAAACACCTTTACGTGTAGTCGTACCTCCTCCTTATTCTGCAGCTGAGATCGGTGGTGGGGGCAGTGAAGCGCCTCTGGAGCTGCGGGGGTCCCTGGACTGCTGGGCCTGCTCGGTGCTGGTGACGGCTCAGAACCTGATTATTGCCACCATCAACGCCTGCCTCGCTGGCCTGGTGTTCGGGACCATTTTGACTCCGGCCATTGTCATGGTGGTGTTTGGCTTCCTCTGTCACTCTACAGTAAGAAAGAGGGAAATGGGGAATAGGGTGGATGAGCATGTTAAAGGATTGACATTTTAATATAAGTGTTGATGCTCTTTTTCTGCAAATCCCTGGTTTACAATTGTCGAGCAAACAGTCACACTGTAGATGGCTACATATAATTAACCTGTTGACGTTAAGCTTAATATGTTCCTTAAAAATATTGCAAATCATCAATTTGTTTGTCAGTGAAAGTAATGTACCACAACATCCAAAATAAATGTTGACCAATGCAATGCTCTTTGGTGTAAGATAAAAACATGTGTTTGCATGTCAGTGAAGATAAATGTTTACACAGATTCGCTAAATCTAAACATAGTTGAGAGGATCAGAGAGATGGCTTCATCCCTCTTTTCATGAAACATCTGAAAGAGCTAATCTCATATCTTTGATCCAAAAGTTTGGAATAGTTGTGCCTGGGGCTTAGGGTGGAGTTTGGCTTCATCGGTGATGAGAAGGTTTCATAATCAGATCATTCGGAGGTTCTTGCAGATGTTTAGGAGATAGAAGAACTGAAAGAGTGAGGGGTCAAGAGTTTAGGGAGCCAGACATCAAAACCTCAAACTTTAAAGACTGTTTGTTAGCTAGTTGGAGATTAAAAGATGCTTGGAAATGGACAAAATGTTACAGGCTGAACATATAAAAGAAGAGATGTTACTTAAAACATTATTAAGTAAGCATTCACCTGGGCTACCCTCAATGTCATCACGGTTCAGAGACTTTTAATGCATACCGATGGCCTTTCTGTAGGCCAACGACAGAGACCAGGATTCTGTTCTCCCATTCTCTCACAATTAGGCCTCATGTGACAGCAGCTTAGTGAGGGATTATCCAGAACCTAGGAGGATAGAGAGAGGGGGAACATTTCAAAAGGAAAAAGGGGTGAGAAGAAATGTAGAAAAAGCAAGGTGGGATAAGCATTTAGGGTTCTTTCAGACAACCTTTCAAGATATTTGAGAGAATTCCGTTTGCAATAGTCATCCAGAAACATACACAACACAATATTGAACTAAATAAGCACACTTTAAGGGTTTTCTGGATAAAACTTGCTTACATCTGGAGCCACACAGGAGACGTCAAAGTAAAAACATGGGCATACGGTTGTAACAGATAAGTCTTATCTGTTACAACCGTCAAAGCTTACCCTCCTTTAACTTTTAAAACCATTTCTCTCCGTCTCTTATTTCTCCCATAGCTCCCTCCCTGCTTAATGTTTCACTCTCCTTCTCAGGCTGGGATATGCAACTCGGCATCATCTCTCAACAACTAACAAGATCCAGGCTTTTTGCTACTGTGTGAGATTCCAGTAAACTATTATATAATTACTAAACTAATGCTAAAACTAATATCATAAATCCTCAGATTTGCAAACCTTTTTAACCTCAGCACTTTCCTCATGCACACGAATGTTCAATTCATCATTCATGGGGCGATAAGGATGATACAGGCCTGCTGTCTCTCCATTCCTCTCCCACACTTGTCTCCTGACCCTTTGACCTCCTTTCCCACTTCACCAGTGTTAGAAACAAGAAGACATGCTTTGATACACAATGCCAGCCCACAATATTTACTCCCTGAAAGTAAGATTTGTTATATTTTGGTCAAAAATAAATGAAGTGGCCTACTGATTCAGTGCACTTGAGAGATCTCAGACTACCAACTGGTATCTGTCCATAATGCGCACACACATACCACACAGAACACGTCATCGGTCATCCTAATCCGTTCTTCACTGCACTTCACAAAACTATTCCAATCCGTGATATTCTTCATGTGCAAAGATAACAAAAAATACATAATTTAACTAAAGTATTGCCACAACTGTATCCAATTTAAAACATCTGTTTGACATAGCACATTTGAATTTAAAACACTAATACCCATAAACTGTCTGCATCTTGCTTTAGTGTTTCATCGACTTAGTATAGTCCCTATCAGTTGCAGGCCCAGCTGCTCTACAGCTGCCCCTGACCTTTGACTTCAATCTGAAAGGTTTTCTCTAAGCATTATTAAAAACAGGATTATAAAACATTCAGATCATGAGAAATATAGGCT